>NC_045958.1:116821982-116940656 GCF_010909765.2 Amblyraja radiata | reverse complement strand
AGCAATGTTAATATGTAACCGATAAAGGAGGATTCCAGCTACTTTGGTAACTGGGTCCCTGGAAAACTGGATACTTAATATGTAACCGTTAAACAAAGTCTGTACTGGTTTGGATTATGATATGCAGATGCCTCTAAGAAAAATTTATTAAAAAAAATAATAAAACAAATAAATAAATAAACAGTGTTCCAGTGCTTTTTTTTAGGTGCCGGAGCTGTCAAACAGTGGTGTCATTTCAGGTTTTGCTTGGTGTGGGGGGGGGTGGAAGCTAGTCTCCCAAGGGGGTCAAACAAGATTATAGCCTATTACTACATCCCAGTGTGTAGCTAGTACAATAAAACATATAATAATTTAATAATATGACAAAATATTGCATGGTTGCACTCACTAATTATCATGAAATATAATTATCAAGCAAGTAGGGAAAATTCGGTAATCATGTATTATTACAGAGGTGCCAGCCCGGCACCAACTCGCCCTGACTCCCCCGTAGCTCTGGGCCTTCAAACGCCCACTCACACACACACTCACACAATCACACCCAACCCCCCCCACCCACACACACACACACACACACACACACACACACACTCACTCATCCACCCACCCACCCACTCACTCACTCACTCACACACTCACTCACTCACTCACTCACTCACTCACTCACTCACTCACTCACTCACTCACTCACTCACTCACTCACTCATCCACCCACCCACTCACTCACTCACACTCACACTCATACTCACACCCACTCACTCACTCACTCACTCACTCACTCACTCACTCACTCACTCACTCACTCACTCACTCACTCACTCACTCACTCATTCACTCACTCACTCACTCACTCACTCACTCACTCACTCACTCACTCACTCACTCACTCACTCACTCACACACCCACTCACACCTGCAATGGACCACAACTCTACTTCATTCGACACCAGATCCATACCCTCAACAAACGCTTCCTTGCCTATCTGGACTCTACCAAGGATCACAAGCTTTCCCGCCTCCAGACCGGTCCCTCCACCGACACTCATTGACTCCACCGCTGGACCGCTGCGCCGCCTGTACGACCACCATGAGGCCGAGATGGCCACCACGAAGAGCAGCAACAACATCCACCACCTCTCTGACCCTCACTGCCTTCCCGGCCAAGCCTAGGCCCGGACCACCGAAACTGCCGCGGCTGCCGACTCTCACCGTCTCCCGGGACCACAGCCGCTGTTGCCAACCTTCACTGACTCCCCGGGACCACCGATGCTGCTGCTGCCGACCCGTATCTCTACTCAAGCCCCCCACGGGCCTCCACCAGCGACTCCGCCGACCCTCGCCTCTCCACCGGCCACCAGCGGGCCAGAGCTGTCACCCCACCAGAGTTTCAGGTACTGAACCAGGCCAAGAACCTCCACGATGCAGACAGCACGTGGTCTGACTATGCTAGGTCCTATTCTTCCCCCCCTCCCCCCTCTCCTACAGGGAACCTCATTAGTGATGGGTCTTTCCCCTCGCACTTTTTCAACAAGGTTACCCTGACCACACACCCGCTAGTTAAAATTCCTGCTGTTTTTTTTGGCTTTTTTTTGACAGAGGTACCTGAGCCGGAGAGGCACTCCGGTGAGCTCCGGCAGCACTGCGCCCCTGACCATAAAGGGGAAGACAACCAGAGTCCTGGTGTTATTCAGTGAACTTGTACATGGATGTTTAGTGCGGACCCTGGGCTGTGATGAGCTACAAAATTCCCTATCACCAATGGAATTAGAAGAACAACTCTTTGGGTGAGATTGTGAATTGTGCCTGGTACCCACACTGTGTAGCTCAGTGGGAGTCAATGCATTTAGGAAACTAGATCATTGACACAACTAATTTGATGTTTTCCAGACTCATTTTATTACTGGGTCCTCAGAGCCAGCTGAACATGGAGATATTTATACCATTAAGAAAAGACATACTTTAACCTGCAGGATGTAGTACCAAATTAGCTCCACAGATCTGTTCCAATTGTCTAATACACTGAATCATTTCCTGGTAGACATACATACTTGATTTACATAAAATTTACATTTGAAAAGAAGATTGAAGTATTTATTAACTTACTTTTCTATATTCTTAGGAATACCTTGAATATTGATGTTCAAAAATATGAGGGAAATGTAATGCAAATGTTTAGCTTGTACAAGCGTAACCACCAGCCGTCTACAGTATTAGAATTCAAACATAATTGGCCACTTCCCCTGCAAAATTTATGTAACATGTGTGTTACTCACTATTTATTGCCAATCATAGGATATAGCCTAAGGTTACAGTAGGAAGTCCAGTGAAAAACAATAATATCATTTGTGTAATTTCAAAATGGCACATTGCAGCTACAGAAAGAGGCACCAAGTTGCTGGACAACTTAATAGTGTGACTGGATTTTGTTCAGAACTTTTTACAAATTGGGAGTTTGCATTCCTTCTTCCTGACATATTTTAGCTTCCATTCTGTACTCAAGGTATTCATAAAACATAAGAAAATAACATGCGATTTTCAATTCAAACCTTGTAAAGATTGCACATAAATCAAGTTAGACCAAATAAGACCACCAGGAAATCATTATGGTTTTATGAAATTTAAGCAGATAAACATGAACCAAAATACAAGTTTCAGAAATAAAAATAATTCAGAAAATTATTAACCGTTTTAATCTGAAATTTGGTAGAAATGTCTCTTGATTTTTCGTGATAATAAATAATTTTCTTGGAAATACAATATGCTCAATGTAAATAGGGAATAAATTATATACAAAGCTTATCATTGGGGCAGCACAGTGGTGCAACAATAGAGTTACTGCCTAAAGGGCCTGTCCCACGAGCAAGCAACTCCATGCTGCAAGGGCGACCTAAGCGACCATGCGGCAAGCGCGACCTAACGTGGTCGCTTGAGCCGTACGGCCTCGCGGGGCCGGTCCCACTTCGATCGCCGGAGCTGTATGCAGTTGTGCGGAGCTGGTCCCGACATCGCGCGGGGCTCCGAAAAACTGACCGTGTTTAAAAATTCCGCGTGGCAACGGCTTGCTGGCCCGCAGCCGCCTAAACGCCATACGTCACGCGCGAACATCCCGCGGACTTCGCTCGAACTTCATTTCACTCACTCGACCTCTGTGGGGCCCCCGCTTCTGGTTTGGCCGCGCTTGCCGCATGCAGGCCCATGCTGGTGGGACCGGCCCTTTAGGTCGCGCTTGCCACATGCAGGCCCATGCTGGTGGGACCGGCCCTTTAGGTCGCGCTTGCCACATGCAGGTCGCATGCTCGTGGGGCAGGCCCTTTACAGCACCAAAGACCCAGGTTCGGTCCTAACTACAGCTGCTGTCTGTATAGAGTTTGGACCATCTCCCTGTGATTATGTGAGTTTTCTACAAATGCTCTACTTTCCTCCCACACTCCAAAGACGTGCCGGCTTGTGAGTTAATTGGCTTCTGTAAATTCTCCCTAGAATGTTGGAAAGAACTAGCGTACGGGTGATCGCTGGTCAGCGTGGGCTCAGTGTGCCGAAGGACCTGTTTCCATACTGTATCTGTAAAAAAAAATGTTTAAAATAAAATAAAAGCTTTATTTGTTCAAAGCACTGTCATAACTTTAGTTTATAACATATAGCGCCAATGTGATTTTTAATGGAACTTTCGTCAGATATGATTCACAAATGTCGACCATTGATATACATAAGTTATGTGCACTCAGCTCCTGCTTATATAATATTCACAGTTCCTTAAAAAATTACGGTGTGGAAGTAGTTATTAATCCATTAAATCCATATAGGATAAAAGTGAATAAAGAGAGCTAATTTGTTTCCTCCCACTTCCCATCAATAACCAATGGCTCGACAACTGCTCATCGTCTGAAGAAGGGTCTCGACCCGAAACGTCACCCATTCTTTCCCTCCGGAGATGCTGACTCACCCGCTGAGTTACTCCAGCATTTTGTGTCTATCTTCGGTTTAAACCAGCATCTGCAGTCCCTTCCTACCCTGCTTTTTATATGTGACGAGAGCTGTTTTTTCCACCACCATTCACAATGTTGATTAAAAGCATCAACTGGCTGCTCAGTTCTGTAGCAATGGGTATGAATTTGAAAGAACAATACTTAAATTATAATTGCGAGTGGATCATATCTAGTAACAATCACAGAGATTATAGCAAGAATATCGGGTACAGTAAGTGCAGAGTACTATCGAGTATAGAAACATAGAAACATAGAAATTAGGTGCAGGAGTAGGCCATTCGGCCCTTCGAGCCTGTACCGCCATTCAATATGATCATGGCTGATCATCCAACTCAGTATCCCGTACCTGCCTTCTCTCCATACCCCCTGATCCCCTTAGCCACAAGGGCCACATCTAACTCCCTCTTAAATATAGCCAATGAACTGGCCTCGACTACCCTCTGTGGCAGAGAGTTCCAGAGATTCACCACTCTCTGAATGAAAAAAGTTCTTCTCATCTCGGTTTTAAAGGATTTCCCCCTTATCCTTAAGCTGTGACCCCTTGTCCTGGACTTCCCCAACATCGGGAGCAATCTTCCTGCATCTAGCCTGTCCAACCCCTTAAGAATTTTGTGAGTTTCTATAAGATCCCCTCTCAATCTCCTAAATTCTAGAGAGTATAAACCAAGTCTATCCAGTCTTTCTTCATAAGACAGTCCTGACATCCCAGGAATCAGTCTGGTGAACCTTCTCTGCACTCCCTCTATGGCAATAATGTCCTTCCTCAGATTTGGAGACCAAAACCGTACGCAATACTCCAGGTGTGGTCTCACCAAGACCCTGTACAACTGCAGTAGAACCTCCCTGCTCCTATACTCAAATCCTTTTGCTATGAAAGCTAACATACCATTCGCTTTCTTCACTGCCTGCTGCACCTGCATGCCTACTTTCAATGACTGGTGTACCATGACACCCAGGTCTCGCTGCATCTCCCCTTTTCCTAGTCGGCCACCATTTAGATAATAGTCTGCTTTCCTGTTTTTGCCACCAAAATGGATAACCTCACATTTATCCACATTATACTGCATCTGCCAAACATTTGCCCACTCACCCAGCCTATCCAAGTCACCTTGCAGTCTCCTAGCATCCTCCTAGTAAGAATAGTACAGCACAGGAACCAGCCCTTCAGCCCACAATGTCTGTGCCAAACGTGATCATAGATTAAAGTAATCTTCTCTGCTGCACATGATCCATATCCCTCCAATCCCTGGATACCCATGTACCTGTCTATTACCCACTTAACTGCCATTATCGTATATGCCTCCATTTATGCCTCCATCACCCCTGGCAGTGTGTTCCAGGTGTAGCGGCAGATTTTTCATATCTTTCAGGAAATCACCTCCCTAGCCGCATAATGGATGAGAATGGATAAGGGGAATATCTTCGATACGCATGCGAGCTTCATCTGGGACCTTCAGAGCTTATTCACAGATATAGCTTCAACACAGTCTTTTGATGAATAAGTGCTTTATTGTTGATGGAAAAGAGTCAGATACATCCAAGTTTCTTCCGACTCGTTACTGCAATCTTCATTGAATTCCAGCTTGCAACTTTAAACATTTGAAAACTCCTTGTGTCTCCGTAACATTGGCATGGTCGAACACCTTCTCCATCGTCTCTCCAAACTAATCGAAAAACGAAACTTCTGCGCACAAACACGTCACAAATCCCACCCACCATACAACGGGCAGTCTAAAATTTAAAGACACATGCCATCACCAGCGACATGCAAAACAGGCCAAATGGCCACTACACCAGGCTCTATGTAAAAAAAGTGCCGCACACATTTTCTTTCACCCTCTCACCTTAAAGTGTCACCTCTAGTATTTGATTGTTCTATCCTGGGAAAATGGTTTAGAACTTCTACCCAATAAATGCCTCTCATCAGTTTATATACTTCTATCAGGTCTGCCCTCAATCTCCAACGCTCCAGAGAAAACAATTCACGTTCGTCCAACCTGTGAATTACAGAGCACAACCAGTGAGGATGGGTGACAACAACTTCACCACAATAATACTCTGCGCTGGTGTTATAAATAACGCAGCAATCAGTGTTTAGTTTAGTCTTGCACTAACCTCCCTATACATTCATGACCATACCAGCCAAATTTGGCTCCAACTCCATCTACGAGTTTGCAGATGACACCACTGAGTCACGGACAATGACGAGACGGAGTACAGGAAGGAAATAGAGAACTTAATAACATGATGTCAGGATAATAACCTCTCCCTTAATGTGAAGGGGCTAGGTTTCAACTTCAGGAAAATGGTGGAGTACATGCCCCAATCAGCAACAATGGTGACAATGTAGAAATAGTTGAGAACTTCAAGTTGTTTGGCGTAAATATTAACGATGACCTATCATTGACTAATCACATTGAAGCGACAACCAAGAAGGCGCAAACTCAAAGCTTTTAAAGGAAATGTGTGGGGCAATTTCTCAAGAGACCAAGGAAATTCTGCATGTCTCTAAGAACAACTTTAACAAACTTCTGCAGATGTCCCATAGAAGGCATCATGTCATGTTGCATCACAGCTTGGTTTGGGAGCAGCTATGCCCAAGACAATAAGAAATTGCAGAGAGTTGTAGATGTAGCACAGTCCATCTCACAGCCCACCATTGACTCCATCTACTCTTCATGCTGCCTTAATCAAAGGCAAGGAACTGCAGATGAATTGAATTGAATTGAATACCTTTATTGTCATTCAGACCTTACGGTCTGAACGAAATTTCGTGCCTGCAGTCATACATACAATCATACAATAATAAACAACAATAAACACAAATTAACATCCACCACAGTGTATCCTCCAAGCACCTCCTCACTGTGGTGTAGGCAAAAATCTTAGGGTTACTGTCTCTTCCCTCCTCTTCTCCCTCTGCGCTGAGGCGATTCCCCACCGGGCGATGGCACAACAGTCCCGCGGCTCACCGAACCCCGCGAACGGGCCGGATCAAACACCGCGGCCCAGGGGTGGTCGAAGCTGCCGCCCTCCAGTCCAGCTGGCCCGCGGCCGAACCCCGGACTCAGGTCGCCACCGCCAGAACGCCGTCCCAGCCACCGGAGCACCGTTCCAGCCCCGAGCCGGATCGTCCTCACGTGAGTACCGTTCCACCCTCGAGCTGGGCCGCTCAGACGGGAGCACCGTTCCTCCCTCGGGCTGGGCCACTCCGACGGGAGCGCCGTTCCTCCCTCGGGCTGGGCCACTCCGTCGGGCCATAGCCCCTCACGGGAGAGTCTCTCAGCCCCTCGCCAGGCCGCTCTCACGAGAGCGCATTTGTTAGTTTACACAAATCAAAGACCTTCCCCACCCCACTTATTGCTTCTTCTCCTTTCCAAATTAATCGGGCAGGAGATACAGAAGCTTGGAAGTGTGCACCACCACCCTCTGTTATCAGCTTCTGAACGTTCCTTCCATTAGGTAGGGTGGGGTGGAAGATAGCAACCTTCACGTGGTCCGCCCTGTTTCGACGAATGCAATCCAGAACAAGGGGTCACAGTTTAAGGATAAGGGGGTAATCTTTTAGGACCGAGATGAGAAAAACATTTTTCACACAGAGAGTGGTGAATCTCTGGAATTCTCTGCCACAGAAGGTAGTTGAGGCCAGTTCATTGGCTATATTTAAGAGGGAGTTAGATGTGGCCCTTGTGGCTAAAGGGATCAGGGGGTATGGAGAGAAGGCAGGTACAGGATACTGAGTTGGATGATCAGCCATGATCATATTGAATGGTGCAGGCTCGAGGGGCCGAATGGCCTACTCCTGCACCTATTTTCTATGTTTCTATGTTTCTAATCAACCCGGCATGCACAATCAAATAAGATCAAATAGGACAAGTTGTCCTACAACTTTAGGCTGTGCACGCCATACGCAAGAAGAAGATTAGGTCGGATACTGGCCGATTCTCCTCTACCCAATTACGGACATTGGACTTTGGCCCTGGGACTATTGTGCTATAATGCTGAGAACAATATTCTGCATTCTGTATCTTTCTCTTTGTTCTACCTACCATATCTGAGTTTGGCCTGATTGCGTTTACGTATAGTATTATATGATTGGATCGCATGCAAAATAAAGCTTTCCACTGTACCACAATACAGATAATAAACCTAAATTTAAATCTCTCCTTAGAGGTAATACTCAGTAATCCAGGCAACATTCTGGTCAATTCAGCTGGTCAGTTGATCATTTACCCAGGATATGGCATTTATAATTAAACATTGACATGCAGACTATTTAAGAATTTGAATATGTGTTTATACTGGAGTACATTGTGGAACTCAAAGCCTTATTTTCTCAATATTGACTAGAATAAACATCAAGTCGTGACACGTTCTACCAAGCATTCTTGGAAATATTTAAGTTTCTTTCACATGAAGGTTAGTACATCTAAAATTATGTCCAAAATTGGATTTTCAGTTCATTTCTGCATTGTAAGTAAACCTTCTTGTACTAACTGAAAAGGTTCTTCCAATGGTCCAAAGTATAAAGTTTAAGCACCAATAACTTCATTTACAATGACATGTATCTTGGACAACCACAGAACCAAGGTTTACTGTCGGTTGTGTTAATATTTAGCTGGAGAAAAATGACAGGAGAGGAGGCTGGCTTTGTTGTTATGACAGATTCAAAATCGACTTGTGAAACATCACACTTTGCTTGTGACCCAGGTGCCAGAGTGTGTTGGTGCCCCTCAGAAGAGAAAGTGAAACCAACTCACACCTGTTCTGACCTTTGTTGGCTTCAGGACCTTAACCAGGGTAACACCATTGTGAGCAATATATTAAAAAATCTTGCTTTTACAGACTCAAACATTTCACTCATTTTCCTCGTCAATTTTATGCAAAGCTGAATAGATAACTACTAAATTATACAAAATATCATCCACACTGCATGATGGCAGCAAGAAGTTTGCTTATTTTACATACTCATATGAACACATTAATAACTCCTTGTTCATATCACTAATTCCAATAAACTTTTATGTTCTGTACTTTTAAGTATTACTAGACCAAGTGCAGTTGGGTATGCTCCCCCAATGCACCCATTCCCTAACCGTAGCCCCCACTGGAGGTGTGGTCCTCCTGATCACTGCTAGCCGAGCCATAGTGACGTCATCAGTTGCAGCTTAAATTCAGTCTTTTTATTTATTTTTATTTAATCAGTAGTAAGTCGAGAAATAAAGCATAAAATGTTCAGTGAAGGTGACCTCTGCCTAGAAGGGGAAAATGTCAATCAGAATACGTAAAAATGTGATCGTTACCCCATAGTGTTTTTGCGAAGATGTAAAGACCACCACATATACACACACATATACACACGTACAAGATCAGACTTTTAATATGCACTAGACTAAGTGGGACCCGTTGGGTCCCATGTTCACACGGGAGGGCTGGTCTCCCAACGCAATATTCCATCTCTCCACCAATTCCAATATTTCTGGAGCGCTAGTATGAGTGTTGTGGGCTGAAGGGACTGGTTTCCAGAGGGCTAGTATGGACATTGTGGGCCAAATGGATTCTTGGGGTGGCAGCTCAATCACTCAAGCCTGATGTGCTGGAAGCTCACTCACGGCTGGTGGGCTGGCAATTGACTCATGGCTATTCCTTAAAATTCCATTTCAAGCAGGGTACAAGGCGACCAAATTCAAGTGCAGTTTCATACCACTTCAAGCAGGGTGCAAGGCCACTGAATTTAAGTGCAGTTTCCTACCACTTCAAGCAGGATGCAAGGCCACCAAATTCAAGTGCAGTTTCATACCACTTCAAGCAGGGTGCAAGGCCACTAAATGCAAGTGCAGTTTCATGCCATTTCAAGCAGGGTGCAAGGCCAACAAATTCAAGTGCAGTTTCATACCATTTTAAGCAGGGTGCAAGGCCACCAAATTCAAGTGCAGTTTCTGACCACTTTAAGCAGGGTGCAAGGCCACCAAATTCAAGTGCAGTTTCGTACCACTTCAAGCAGGGTGCAATGCCACCAAATTCAAATGCAGTTTCTTACCATTTCTTGCAGGGTGCAAGGCCACCAAATTCAAATGCAGTTTCATACCATTTCAAGCAGGGTGAAACCACCATAAAACCAGACAAAACACCACATAAACACCAAATAAACACCACACTCACAGTTCAGTAGACATTCAGTGTGTTCAGTTGATTCACCGTTCGGACAGAGTAGTGACCTCTCCCTCCCCTATCTTGCAGAGACTGAGCCACACCCACACTTCCGGGTTTTATAATCCCTCCCCCTCCCACCGCTAGGGCTAGGCCTTCATGGCGTGATTGATTGATTGATTACTTTATTAATCCCCTTATTCAGGGGAAATTCTGATGTCCTTGCAGCACACTAATAAAAATACAACACAGTATTCATAAAGAAATTCAACACCAAAACATCCCCCCACAGTGATTCCCACTGTGGGGGAAGGCACAAAGTCCAGTCCCCATCCTCTTGTCCACCCATAGTCGGGCCTATTGAGGCCTCCACAGTCGCCGCCACGGCGCCCGATGTTCTCGCCGGGTGATGGTACTCCGGCGTCGGGAGAACCCCCAGCGGCTTGGGGTGCCAGGAACGGCCGCCTTCCCACCGGAGCCTGCGGCTTCCAAGCCAACAGACCACGCCAGACGGAGCTCCGCACACTGGTGATCTCGGCGAGATGTAAGTTCAACGTCGCAGCTGGCCGCTCCGCAGAACCGCGGCTCCACGATGTTTTCCTCGGCGGTACCAAGCATACTGGAGTCCCAGCGTGGCGACCCAGGAAAGGCATCGCCCGCTCCGCAATAGCGCTCCAGCGCTGCACTGCCGCCAAAGCCGATGTTCTGCGCCGCCGCCAACGCCGACGTTCTGCGCCGTCGCCAACGCCGATGTTCTGGCCAGGTCCCCTCAGGGAAACGTCGCTCCAGGACCCGCTGGTAGGCCGCGAGGACAGGTCGAAGACGCTGCTCGGAGGAAGGCAATCCCTCCGACCAGGTAGGGACTTAGAAAAGCAGTTTCCCCCTTCCCCCCCACCACCCCCCACACATAAAAGATTTAGACCCCCTGACTGTACACTTAACGAACTAAAAATAATAAAAAAGAAGGGGAAAAAACGGACAGCTGCAGGACAGGCAGCCGTTCAGGACAGCGCCTCCTCCAGATGATTGACAGTAGAGTGAATCTCAACATTTTTTTAAACACTAATAACACTTTTATTTTTCATTGATGGGAAGAATCCTCTGCACCTGATGAACGGAGGGGACCTGAGTAAGATGGCCAAAAATCAGCCATACGTGGTAGCGTTTTATCTAAAATCAATATACAGTGCAAACAGGAAGTTGTCAAGTAACCACCACCAACAGCCATTTGCAGTGCTTCATTTCAAGTTGAACCACCACCACCAACAGCCATTTGCAGTGCTTCACTTCAAACCAACCACCACCAACAGCCATTTGGTGTGCTTCACTTCAAACCAACATTTTGTACTGCCACAACATTATACTGTCAAATATTGCACATTCTGACAACAATGTTTTTCTTGCTGTATTTGGTGTTTCCATTGTCGTTATTATTTATTTGTTATGTTGGAGCTCCGCTCGGGCAGTGCGCCTGAAATGTTGTTGTATGTATTTACAATGACAACAAAGTGTATTATTATTAATATTTGTATGATGTTACTGGGGCAGGCTTGGTGAATAAGTACAGTGCATTTTGCAGATGATGTGCACTTCAACCACTGAGTGTCAGTGCTGGAGGGAATGTATGTTTAAGAGAATTGCACAGATACTACTAGCTCTTAGATTGCGTTGAGCATCTGAAGAGTGGCCGATGCCATACTCAGATGTTCCTTCATGCCCCTGGGTTGTGTTTTGTAGATGGTGGAAAGATTTTTGTGTGTCAGCAGGTGAAATGATAAATAGGAACGCCTTGCACCTCCTCCAACCTCAACTACTGTATCCATTGTTCTGGGTGAGGACTCCTATATATCTGCCAGACCAAGTGCAGACCTGGCGATCATTTCGCTGAACACCTATGCTCAGTCCATCTTGGTCTACTCGATCTCCCGGTTGCCAAATTCCCCTCCCGTTCCCTCTCTAACCTTATTGTCCTGAGCCTCCTCCATTGTCAGAGTCAGGCTGCATGCAAATTGTAGGAACAACACCTCATATTTTGCTTGGGCAGCTTACAACACAGCAGTATGAATATTGATTTCTCTAATTTCAAGTAATCTTTGAATTCCCTCCCCCACCCTAGCCGTCCCGTTAACTTCACTGTTCGTATCCCTTCATTATCACCTCTTCCACAGCCAACTATGGACCATTGTGGGCTCCACCTGTCTTGGGCTGGCTATAATGCTGACACAAAAAGATGGGGCGTGCACAAAATTTGTTCAGCTGAGAAACATAAACCAGCAAATAATTTAATCACCAATGGCTGGAAATTGAAACCAAAGACTAGAGTGTTGCTGCTGTCGTGGTATTGAAGACTCAGAAACAATCTGCAACATGCACTCTTTTGTAGGCCTTTTACTTTGCTTAATTACATATTTATTTGCACTAAGCAAAAGGGTTAGTTTTGTGTAGCGTAATGTTATTGGTTCTCAGGCCTCTGTAGCTTTAAAATATGAGTTGCTGTGAGTGAACTCTGAGTGAATAAATGTACATCGATGATTTCACTTGACATTCCAGCTTTCCGCATGGATTGAGATATTTGCTTTCTAATGGTTGTAGCAAGGTCACAAGTAAAAATGAATCTTAGTTATTTCAATTCACCGCATGATAAATGATACCCCAATGCACAGAGAAGGAAATAAAATCTCATTGTATTAGTGCAGTATCAAATTGTATTTTTTAAAGATCAGACATACTGATATTGCAATATATAGAAATTCTGATCACTTCTGATTCATGCCATAGTAAACAGTAATGCTGTGTAATTCAGTGAAACGTGAAAAATGCATTAATCAGTATCCATTTCCATGATCATTTCCTATTTCAATTTCCTGTAGCTTTTTATGTGTAATTCAAACAGAATGATATTTCTGGGGCTCATTATTTGCATCAGTTACTCGTAATGTAATATTTGTGTCACGGAAGTGCCAGCGATGACCATTGATAATTAGGGCGAGTCGAACCGCCTTCCTTTGACTTTAGACACAAAAAGCTGGAGCAACTAGGCGGGACAAGCAGCATCTCTGGAGAAAAGGAATAGGTGACGTTTCGGGTCGAGACTCTTCTTCAGACGTTCGTCGGCATTATGGTCATCAAATTCCCAGTATCCTGAGGTTAACCACTGACCAGAAACTTAACTGGTTTCTGACTGGCCCTAGCACATATAAACCAAGATAGACACAAGGTGCTGGAGTAACTCAGCGGGTCAGGCAGCATCTCTGGAGAAAAGAAATAGGTGACATTTCGGGTCGAGACCCTTCTTCAGACTGAGAGTCAGGGGAGAGGGAAATTAGAGGCACGAAAAGATACAGAACAAATTATAGCCAGCATTGGTTGCTCCACTCTCTTCACCAACCATCATCAAATCATGAGATAGATAGATAGATAGATAGATAGATAGATAGATAGATAGATAGATAGATAGATAGATAGATAGATAGATAGATAGCCTTTATTGTCATTCAGACCTAAGTCTGAACGAAATTGCAGCAGTCATACATATAATACAATAAAAACAACAATAAACACACATTAACATCCACCACAGTGAGTCCACCCAGCATCTCTTCACTGTGATGGAGGCAAAAGTCTTTGGTCTGCAGTCTCTTCCCTCCTCTTCTCCCTCTGCGCTGAGGCGATACCCCCCGGGCGATGTTATAAATCAGTCCCGCGGCTCAAACACCGCGGCCCGGGGTGGTCGAAGCTGCCGCCCACCAGTCCTGCAGACGCAGCCGCTGGCCCGTGGCCGAACCCCGGACTCAGGCCACCACCGCCAGAACACCGTCCCAGCCACCCTCACGTGAGTACCGTACCGTCTTCAGCCTCGGGCTGGGCCGCCCCGACATGGGCGCCGAACATCCCCCGGGCCGGGCCGCCCCGACATGGGCGTCGCTTCTTCCCCGGGCCGGGCTGCCCCGACATGGGCGTCGCTTCTTCCCCGGGCCGGGCCGCCCCGACTTGGGCGTCGCTTCTCCCTCTGGCCGGGTCGCCCCGACTTGGGCGTCGCTTCTCCCTCGGGCCGGGCCGCCCCGACATGGGCGCCGAACCTCCCTCGGGCTGCGAGCGCCGCACCTCCCCGAGCTCGGCTGCTCCGACGGGAGCCTCGTTCCACCCTCGGGCTGGCCGCCCTCACAACCTCTCACGGGAGCACTGTTCCAGCCCTGAGCCGGACCGCCCTCACGGGAGCGAGCTCAGGGCAAGTCCTGCCGGGCTCTGCCTCCGGAGCCTCGAGGTCGCCAGCTCCATTAGGCCTCAGCGCAGACGGAGGCAGAGAAGGGGAATACGACAAAAAAGTAGACTAACCAAAACAAAATAAACAACACAAAAAACACAAACAAACGGGACTGCCGGTGAGCCGCTGCAACCAGAGCCGCGCCGCCACTCCGAAGTATCATGAGTCTGAAGAATGGTCTCGACCTGAAACGTTACCCCTTTCCTTCGCCCCATGCTGCATGTCCTGCTGTGTTACTCCTGCATTTTGTGTCTATTATGAAATACAAGGCTCTGAAGAACTACTTCAGTGACTTGATAATGTAAACTAAGCAGCGTCATATTGAACATTAAGCAGGTTTATTTGTTTAATTTGTAGACAGGAGGTGAGTTACATAGATCATGGAACAGAACAGCACAGGAACAGGTCCATCAATCCACAATGACTGTGCCTAATATGATGCCAAGTTAAACTAATCTCTGCCTGTACGTGATCTATATCCCTCCATCTATATCCATGTGCCCATCTAAAAGCTTAAATGCCACTGTCGTATTTCACTGCACCACCACCCCTGGCAGCACATTCTAGGTATCCAT
This sequence comes from Amblyraja radiata, assembly GCF_010909765.2. Lineage (NCBI taxonomy): Eukaryota > Metazoa > Chordata > Chondrichthyes > Rajiformes > Rajidae > Amblyraja > Amblyraja radiata. The sequence continues at coordinate 116,925,681 of NC_045958.1, read as the reverse complement.
TACTCTCTGTGTGGAACGGCTTGCCCCACACATCTCCTTTAAACTTTGCCCCTCTCATCTTACAAGAGTTGGTACAAGAGAAAAGAATGAATTGTTAAATGCTACAGATATCCCATCCGTAAGTTGCAGATTCCAGAACAATGACAGCGATGCCAGTCTTAGTTGGAACTGTAAAGATAATGCACACTCTGACCAGTGCCTTTGGCAAAATGGGTCTGCCAAGCGCAACTAGTTTTATGGGCCTCTGAAGTTGGATTTGAGGTCTGCTGTCATCCTTAAAGCACACCACTTCAGCAAATCCTCAACCCCATCACCACACCCATTCCCATACCCTGCAGGGTAGATGTTTAAAGTGGACACTTATTATACAACTTACCCAGCCTATGCATTTAACCTCAACACTGAAACCATCTTTTCAATATCAGTGTTGGCACCTTGGCAAATGCACTTGATATTTGACTATGAAAAAATCTGAGCTCAGTGGATGCGTTCAGATGAAGCAAGCTAATTTTGTGGGGAACAATTGGGATCAGGAAAAACTGGTGTAATTTACTTATTGTTGGATTTGGAGAAGGGTCAGTGAGTCCAAGGATTGTAGTCTCTTTTTTTCTCCATTGTAAAATAATATTTATGGGATAACTACCCGGCTACATTTTGAGCATTGTAAAGATCCAACATAGAACATGATATGGATGCACATTTTGCAAGGCAGTGTATGTACAAATATTTCATAAAATCAAAGTGAGTAATAAGTAGAGCCAGGATTTGCCATAAATGCCATGTGCCTTTTCATGCCTTTTTTGATGATTTCACCAAGATAATGCCTTTTTCATGATCGAGTGTCTAAATCAGCCTTTTTTTGTCATTTTGCTAAAAGGTTGTGCTATTTTCTCTAGTTGTACTGTGATTACAATAACATTTTCTATGTTAACACATTAATATTAATGTTATTATTAACGTGTTAACATAGTATAACTTACAAGAAAACTTCCACCACCGGGGCGAAACCGGGGGCACCACCGTCGGTCATTAATTCGTTCATGTCACTGCCCGCTGGATCAGTCTTCTCCAAGATCTATTTATGAAAGAACTGCAGATGCTGGAAAAACCGAAGGTAGACAAAAAATGCTGAATAAACTCTGCGGGTGAGACAGCATCTATGGAGAGAAGGAATAGGTGACGTTTCGGATCGAGATCCTTGTTCAGACTGATGTGGGGAGGGGGTGGGAAAAAGAAAGGAAGAGGTGGAGACAGTAGGGCTAGAAGGAGAGCTGGGAAGGGGAGGGGGAGGAGGGAGAAGCCAAGGGCTATCTAAAATTAGAGGTCAATGTTGATACCGCTGGGGTATAGACTACCCAAGCTTGTCTCCTCACTACATTTACTGCTGGCTCCAGTTGCAAATCTGAGTTTTCGAGTGATCTGTACAAGGCATTCATTGATGCTGGAATTCCACTGGGAAATTGGAAAACAAATCTCTCAGAGGGTTTTTAGAGAAATACACAGAGGAACATAGACCAAGCGAGTCATCTTTACGGAAAAATTATGTTGACAGCAACTTCAACATTGTTGTGCAGAAAATTAGAGATGAAGTTGCATGCAACAAAATATGGATCTCAATAGACGAGACAACCGATGCTGTGCGGAGTTATGTTGCCAATGTGGTCATTGGTACACTGGAGGCAGGTAGGAATCGACATCGGAAGTATTGGAGAAGTCAAACAGCTCAACTATTGCTCAGTTGTTTACATCTTCACTTGCTGTACTTTGGCCAGAAGGTATTAAACACAAGAATGTTCTTCTGTTTGTGACTTAAAGTTACATTCCCCAAAATGTTGCATTTGACATGCTTAACTCAACGGCTTCATAGAATTGCCAGATTATAGCTTGTTTGCAAATGTCGATCGCCTAATATCCAATGTCAAGAAAATCTTCCTCAAAGCACTGTCACATGTGCAGTTGTTCAAGGAAAATGCACCCGAGATTCCGCTACCTCCTCAGCCCGTTTTGACAAGGTGGGGTACATGGCTCTCTGCTGTACTCTGCTATGCTGCAAATTTTGAAAAGATAAAATAAATTGTCAATTGTTTTTGAAGAAGAAGAATCTGCTGCAGTCAGTGAAATCATACAGAAAAAGCCCCTCCATCTTGTGTTTATTGCTTCCAATTTTGCAAACTTCCCACAAGCTATCACTTCCCTTTAGAAAAGTGGCAAAACATTAGTGAATAACTTGCAGGTTTTCAACAAAGTAACTGACGATATTCGTAAAGTTCCTAGCGATGTAGGAAAAGACATACGAGGAAAATGTGAGAGAGTGATTTTAGCTAACTAAGATCTTGAAGAAATAGAAAACATAGCTAAAGTTCTCAAAGGTAGTTGTAATGCACAAGATATCAACATTAATCTGAAGTCTGTAGCTTGTTTCAGGTATGCACCAGTGACCTCAGCTGAGGTAGAAATATGTTTTTCACAACTGAATCATATTCTGTCTGACAGACGGCATAGTTTAACACCAGATAATTTGGGGGGAAAATGCTAGTAATTATGTGCAACCAGGCAACTTTGGTCATTTAATGTAGTATACCTTTATATTATCATTTTTAAACATATTTTGGTGGTAGAAATACATGCCTTTTAATGCCTTTTTTGTCAATAAATGCCTTTTCGTGCCTTTATTGTAATTTTATTATGCCTTTTTGCCTGCCTATTTCAGAGCTTTTTAGTGCCTAAACATCCTGGCTCTAGTAATAAGACTCGTGTTGAAGGTTTTTGACAAATGAGCACAGTGGCACAGCAGCAGATTTGCTGCCTCATAGTGCTAGAGACACAGGTTCAAACCTGTGTACGGGTGCCGTGTGTGTGGAGTTTGTACGTTCTTCCTGTGACTGCGTGGGTTTCCTCCGGTGCTCCAGCTTTAGTTTCGTTTTCTCCCACATTCCAAAGACGTGCAGGTCTGTCGGGTGATTGGCTTCTGTAAATTACCCCTCGTGTGTGGGAAGCGAAAGTGGGATAACATAGAGTTAGTGTATGGGTGATCGATGGACAGCATGGACTCAGTGGGCCAAAGGGCCTGTTTTGATGCTGTATATCTAAATAAACGCTAAACCAAGTCATGACAGACAGAGTAAGTACACACTTTGTTTACTTACATATAAACTGTTAATTATTTAACTTTGAACTAACAATCCAGACACCAAGACGTATTTGAATAGGACAGGATAAAATATGCCGTAACAACTTGAAGCTGAGAATGGGGGAAGGGCCATGAACAAAGCATAAATTTGTCCAGGAATTTGGAGATCTCTATGCAATGTAAATCACAAGCGACAGGCTGGCTGACGACAGCTGGAAGATTGATGGACCTAACGTTTACACTCATCTTCCACATCCACGACTGACTCTCTCTTTAGCATAATGGAGTGTACGTGTATATGTCCACTAGCGATTAACCCTCCGGACAAAATGCTTTGAACAAGTTCCAGCCACTAAAACTGCATGCATTATACGTAAAAATATATGGTAATAGAAAAGTTCAGTCAGACTGCACCTTCCAAAAGTAATAAGTAGCAACATAGGAAACTGAATAAGAAGAAACATTCACATTTAGACTACGAGCTGATTAATGAAAAAGGCTTAGAAAATAGTTTAAATGAGCATAATAATAATAATAATAATAATAATAATAATAATAATAATAATAATAATAATAATAATAATAATAATAATAATAATAATAATAATAATAATAATAATCTCTTTTATTGTCATTGCACGTCAGTGCAACGAGATTTAGTATGCAGCTCCAACCGATGAAAAAGAAAAGTAAAATTAATAAATAAGCTGTGTGTCGTGACCATCCGAGGGAGACAGTCCAGGGGGGATGGGGGGCACTCAGCAGGGCCGGTTCAGAGCCGCTATAGCTCTGGGAATAAAGCTGTTTCTGAGTCTGGAGGTTCGGGCGTAGAAGGCCTTGTAACGTCTGCCGTAAGGGAAGTAGTTCGAACAGTCCGTTACAAGGGTGTGATGAGTCTTTATGGATGCTGACGGCCTTCCTGAGGCACCGTGTGTGGTAGATGCCCTCCAAGGCTGGTAGCTGTGTCCCAATAATCCTCTGCGCTCTGTGGACGACGCGCTGAAGAGCTCTCCTCTCCGCCTCCGTGCAGCTGAGATACCACACAGAGATGCCATACGTTAATTTGCTCTCTGTGGTGCAGCGGTAGAACGTTGTCAGCAGCTGTTGGGGGCAGACCAGTCTTTTTTAATGTCCTCAGGAAGAACAGTCGTTGCTGTGCCTTCTTGACCAGCGCAGCGGTGTTGGTGGACCATGTGAGGTCCTCTGAAATGTGAGTACCCAGAAACTTAAAGCTGGACACTCTCTCCACACTTTCCCCGTAAATGGAGGTTGGGGCGTATTCTCCATTATGGGACCTCCTGAAGTCAATAATCAGCTCCTTGGTCTTAGAGGTGTTTGGTGACAAGTTGTTACGTGCGCACCAGTCTGCCAGGTTCTGCACCTCCGCTCTGTAGTTTGTTTCATCACCGTTGGTGATCAGCCCAATCACTGTTGTGTCGTCTGCAAACTTCACGATGGTGTTGGTGTCGAATGCAGGAACACAGTCGTGAGTGAAGAGGGAGTAGAGCATGGGGCTTAGTACACAGCCCTGTGGTTTGCTGGTGCTCAGGGTGATAGTGGAGGACAGGTGCGGGCCCAGTCTCACTGCCTGCGGTCTCTCCGTCAGAAAGTTCAGGATCCAATCGCATATCGGCGAGCTGAGGCCTAGCTGGTGGAGTTTGGTGGTGAGCTTGGTGGGGATGACCGTATTGAATGCAGAGTTATAGTCAATGAAGAGCATCCTCACGTACGTGCCCTGTCTGTCCAGGTGAGTCAGGACAGTGTGAAGAGCCAGAGAGATGGCATCCTCTGTTGATCTATTTGCCCTGTATGCAAATTGATGAGAGTCCAGTGAGACAGGGATGCTGGATTTGATGTGGGAGAGGACCAGCCTTTCGAAGCACTTCATTGGGATTGGAGTTAGGGCAACCGGGCGGTAGTCGTTCAGGTTGGTGACTTTAGACTTTTTCAGCACCGGCAATATGGTGGCTGTTTTCAGGCACTTGGGGACCGTTGCCAGAGATAGAGACAGATTGAAGATTCTCGTGAATACCTCTGCCAGCTGTACAGCCCAGTCCTTTAGTACCCTTCCCTGGTCTCCATCCGGGCCTGCAGCCTTGCGTGGATTGATCCTATGCAGAGCGCACTGTACCTCCTGAGTGCTCAGTGTTAAGGCCTGTCACTCCGCCATGGCCGGGGTTATTCCACACCTGGTGGTGTTGCCAGTTTCGAAGCGGGCAAAGAAGGTGTTCAGTTCGTTGGCCAGTGTGATATCACCGTGGGGGCAGGCGGGGCTGCTCTTGTAGTCAGTGATGTCCCTGACACCCTGCCACATGCTTCTGGTGTCCGCGATATTGAAGTGGTCTTCCACCCTTTGCCTTTGGATGTCTTTGGCCTTTTTTATGCCTTTGTTCAGGTTCGACCTGGCCGCACTGTAGGCAGAAGTGTCCCTGGATTTAAAGGCATTGTTGCGTGCCCTTAGCAGATCCTGAACCTCCTTGTTCATCCAGGGTTTCCGGTTTGGGAACATCTTTATTTGCTTGTCCACTGTGACAGTCTCCACACAGCAGTTGATGTAGGAGAGCACAGTGGATGTGTACACCTCCAAGTCTACCTCTGTACCACTGGTTGCCTGTTGTGCAAACAGGTCCCAGTCGGTGCGATCAAAGCAGTCCTGGAGTTGTAGGGTGGCGTCCTCGGGCCATATTTTGACCGTCCTTGTTGCAGGTTTGGTCTTGCGGATGAGGGGTTTGTATGCAGGCAGTAGAAACAGTGAGTGGTGATCGGATTGACCCAGGGATGGGCATTATGGCTCCATTAGGAGTGTAAGAATAGGTAAACGATAAGAAGACCAAAGATAGACACAAAAAACTGGAGTAACTCAGCGGGACAGGCAGCATTTCTGGAGAGAAGAAATGGGTGACGTTTCAGGTCGAGACCCTTCATCAGACGAGTCTGGGGAAAGGGAAACGAGAGACATAGACGATGATGTGGAGAGATAAAGAACAATGAATGAAAGAACAACAAGAAGACCAATGTCTGTTTATTTTGTCTTCTATTTTCCTGGTAATTGTGTGACACAATCACAGCTGAAATCATGATCAGCTATGGGGCCCAGTGACAGATTCATAGAATGAATAAATGAGGCCATTCAACCCTTGTGTGCAACTCTCTTACAACATCATAGCTAGACCAGTATTCACCTTTAATGGCCTGTCCCACCAGCATGCGGCGAGCGCGACCAAACCGGAAGCGGGGGCCGCGAGGAGGTCGAGTGATCCCGTACGAGTTGACGTGAAGTTCGAGCGAAGTCCGCGGAAAGTGCGCGCTTGGCGTACGCCGTCAAAATGCTGCGTACGGCGTCGAGACGGTGCGTACGGCGTCGAGACGCTGCGCACGCCCATCGAGGTGGTGGGTACGGCCTCAATGCGGCTGCGGGCTGGCAGGCTGTTACCGCGCGGAATTTTTGGACAGTGTCAGTTTTTCGGAGCCCCGCGCGATGTCGGGACCAGCTCCGCACAACTCCATACGGCTCCGGCGATCGAAATGGGACCGGCCCCGCGAGGCCGTACTGCTCAAGCGACCACGTTAGGTCGCCCTTACCGCATGCAGTCGCATGCTCGTGGGACAGGCCCTTTACACAGCGGAATGATAATTTCTTTAGTTTTTAATTGCTGATCCAATTCTCTTCTGAAAGTTATGATTGAGTTTACTTCCACCACTCTGCCAGGGCATTGTATTGCAGTGTTAACTACTCACTGAATGAAGAGGTTTTCCTGATGTTACATTTGATTTTTTTGCCCTTCACATTATATCTGTGGCTTCTGGTACTTGACCCACCAATGTATGTGTTGCTGAGGGTCCTTGTTATCTGAATTATTCTATCACACCTCCTCTCAATCTTCCATGAGCATTGGAGAAAAATCCAAACCTTTCCCCATAAATCATGTTCATCATTCCTGGAACCAATTTCATAAAAGGAGGAACAGCCTCATAATTTGCTTGGGCAGCTTACAACCCAGCGGTATGAATATTTATTTCTCTAATTCCAAGTAACACTTTCATTTCCTCTCTCTCCGCCCCTCCCCCACCCTAGCTGTCCTGCTAGTTCTACTGTTCACATCCATATGTTCCCTTTGTTATCACCTCAAGGAATCAAGGGATATGGGGAGAGAGCAGGAACAGGGTACTGATTTTGGATGATCAGGCATGACTATATTGAATGACGGTGTTGGCTCGAAGGGCCGAATGACGACTCCTGCACTGTTTTCTATGTTTTTATATCTATGTTTCTTCCACAGCAAAAAAAATAGACCATTGCGGGCTCCACCTTTCGTTGGTCATCGGTGCCGGCTCTGATTTGTTCTGAACCTTTTCATACCTCTCCCCCTTACCTGAATCTCAGTCTGAAGAAGGGTCTCGACTCGAAACATCACCTATTCCTTTCCTCCAGAGAAGCTGCCTGACCCGTTGATTTACTCCAGCATTTTGTGTCTATCAAAAAATCTATTAATCTACAGGTGATCAAAACATGAAAGGATTAAAATAAGCTGTCACCGCACAGGCCCAAAGCCTGTTTCATAGTTTTCTGTCAGCTCCCCATCTAATATACACTTTAATAACTTCATCCTATCTTCTTCTTCCACCATCTTCTCAGTCTCTTCCATAGATTTATGATTCCATCACCAGAATGTTCAGTGGAGCCAGCGATGATGAAGTGGGGCGGGGGGGGGGGGGGGGGGGGGGGGGGGAATGATGGTGGGTTAGTCTCCCATCTATTCTGGATGAGTAAATATCATGTCATAAGGAATAGGAGTAGAATGAGGGAATTTAGCCCATCAGGCCTACTCCGCCATTCAATCATGGCTGATCTATCTCTCTCTCCGAACCCAATTCTCCTGCCTTCTCCCCATTACCTTTGACACCCATACTAATCACAATAATACTTTATTAGCCAAATATGTTTCGCAACATAGGAGGAATTTCATTTGCCATGTCAGTCATACAAATAAAAAGCAACGGAATACACAAAATACATCTATATAACTAAAAGTCTCATCTTGACCACTTCCTGTCTGTGCTGTATATTCATTTTAGAAAAAACGCTACTCTAAATCGCTATGATTTTTGGCCATCCTACTTCCGGTCCTCCTCCGCTGAGGCAGCCCTAAGGATTTTTCCGATCGATGAAAAATAAAAAAGTTATGAATATGTTTTAAAAATCTTGAGATCAGCTGATTGGTCCTCTCGTCTGTCAATCACCATGATGAAGGCAATGCCCCTTCCGGGGGGGGGGGGGGGGGCAGGACTATAAAACCCCGGATGCCTGGACGTGAGTCAGTCACTCCGGAAGATTGCGAGGGAGAGGCCACAATTGTCATTCTAAGCTGTGAATCAACTGAACTGTGAGTCTGCAATGTACTTGCAATAAATAATTTGTTAACCCTTAATTAAAATGCAACGAGTTGTTTGGCCTGCCCTGTGCTTGAAACTGCAATGGAAATGAAATGAAAATGCATTGAGCTGCTTGGCCCGCCCTGTGCTTGAAACTGCAATGGAAATGGAAATGAAAATGCAATGAGTTGTTTGGCCTGCCCTGTGCTTGAAATTGAAATGGAAATGAAATGAAATGAGTTGTTTGGCCTGCCTGAAACCACTGATTTTGGCCCACAAGGTCCGTACCATGCCAGGAAAAGTCCAGAAAAAGTGCCTTTCACTGAGATTCCACCCAGATTTTTTTAAGCTCCCCTTCGGTCCATCAGGAGTCCCTTCAGCCCATTAGTAAGTATTCCCCTGCAAGTATTAAACCTCACCCCAGTATTTTTCTCCCTCCCTTCATTGGCTCCCTGTGAGATCCAGGCCAGGATAGACATTCCACCTTCATTGCTGTGATCTGTAGAAAAGATGAAAAATGTCTAAAATTGATTCTCCACCCTCTCCCCCTTCTCTCTCACAGAGTCTCTCACCTGTTTTGGGCAGAATTTCTGGCAGTTTCTAGGCTGCCAGCCCACCAGGCCTGAGTGACTGAGCTGCTAGCCCACCAGGCCTGAGTGACGGAGGTGCCAGCCCACCAGGCCTGAGTGACTGAGCTCCCAGCCCACCAGGCCTGAGTGACTGAGCTGCCAGCCCACCAGGCCTGGGTGACTGCGCTGCCAACCCACCAGACATGAGTGACTGAGCTGCCAGCTCATCAGGCCTGAGTGACTGAGCTGCCAGCCTAAGAATATTGGAATTGGTGGAGAGGTGAAATATTGCGTTGTGGGACCAGCCCTCCCGTGTGAAGATGGGACCCAACGGGTCCCACTTAGTCTAGTTTTAACATAAACATCCACCACAGTGCCTCCTCAGCATTCCTCACTGTGATGGAAGCCGAAGAAGCCAGATATTGTTGCAGATTAGTTTTAAATTTACCTCTCTTCAGCTGGAAGGTAGACAGAAATGCTGGAGAAACTCAGCGGGCAATGCAGCATTTATGGAGCGAAGGAATAGGTGACTTTTTGGGACGAGACCCTTCTTCAGATTGATGTGGGGGGGGGGCAGAAAGAAGAAACAAAGGTGCGGAGACAGCGGGCTGTGGGAGAGCTGGGAAGGGGAGGGAAAAGAGGGAGAAAGCAAGGACTACTTGAAATTGGAGAAGTCAATGTTCATACCGCTGGGGTGTAAACTACCCAAGCAAAATATGAGGTGCTGCTCCGCCAATTTGCAGTGGGACTCACTCTGGCCATGGAGCAGGCCCAGGACAGAAAGGTCGGATTCGGAATGGGAGGGGGAGTTGAAGTGCTGAGCCACCGGGAGATCAGGTTGGTTAATGCGAACTAAGCGAAGGTGTTGGGCGAAGTGATCGCCAAGCCTACGTTTGGTCTCACCGATATAGAGCAGTTGACACCTAAAACAGCAGAAGCAATAGATGAGGTTGGAGGAGGTGCCTCACCTGGGAAGACAGCTTGGGTCCTTGAATGGTCGAGGGGGGAGGTAAAGCGACAAGTGTAGTATTTCCTGCGGTTGCAAGGGAAAGTACCAGGGGAGGGGGTGGTTTGGGTGGGAAGGGATGAATTGACCAGGGAGTTATGAAGGGAGTGGTCTCTGCAGAAAGCCGAAAGAGGAGGAGATGGGAAGATGTGACCAGTGGTGGGATCCCTTTGGAGGTGGCGAAAATATCGGAGGATTATCTGTTGTATGTGACGGCTGGTAGGGTGGAAGGTGAGGACAAGGGGGACTCTGTCCTTGTTACGAGTGGGAGGATGGGGAGTGAGAGCGGAGCTGCGGGGTATAGAGGACACCCTGGTGAGAACCTCATCTAGTCGAAGAGGGGAACCCCCGTTCCCTAAAGAATGAGGACATCTCCGATGCCCTGGTTTGGAACACAGCTGGAGGGCATTTTCTCCAGTTTTACTGTTCCAGGCAGTGAAACAACTTACCATTGCCTCTATTAACACATTCATTTAGTCTACCAGAAAGTGTAATCCCATCAGAGACACAAGAGACTGCGGATGCTGGAATCGTAAGAGAAAAACAAACTCCTCTAGAGACTCCAGAGATCTTTTCTTCAGAGATGCTGCCTGACCCGCTGAGATACTCCAGCATTTTGTGTCTACTTGCTGGAAAAAAATCAGTGGGTCAGGCAGCATCCGCAGAAGGAAATGGATAGGTGACATTTTGGATCCTGACTTGAAATGTCATCTGTCTACAGTATTTCCCTCCACAGATGTGTCTGATTCTGTGAGTTCCTCCAGCAGTTTGTTTTTTGCTCACATCAACTCTTTTCTAATCAGCGATGCCCAATTTACATAATTGCTGCACGTAATCAAATTCCTCAGTCACTTTAACTAACCACCTCAGTATACCTTCATCAATTTTGTAAGCATTTGATTGAAACCAGAAGTATTGCATTTCCATGGCTAGTCAGAGACCTATACTTTTTGTTATTTTGTGTCCCGTTTTAATGTAGTTTTTTTTTTTTTTTGATGGGGTATGTGTGTGTGTGTGTGTGTGTGGGGGGGGGGGGGGGAGTGGGGGGGGAAACTTTTAAAATCTTTCCCCTGCACGGAGAACCCGACCTTTTCCCTGTCGGGTCTCCGTTGTCATTGGGGCTGCAACGTGGAGCGGCCTCCAACTGGAACAACCTGGGGCTCCAGTCGTGGAGCTGCGGACCTACTCACCATCGTGGAGCTGGCCGGCTTCGGAGCGGGTGGAGCTGTGGTGGCGCTCGGCTGCGACCCGACCCCGGGGATTCGGAGGCTTACCGCAGGTCCGGTGGACAGTGACACCGGGAGCCCGCGGGTCCCTGCTGGGAGACCGCTTTTCGGGGCTTCCGCAACGGCGACTTCACCCGCCCGAGTTGCGGGGTCGAGGAGTGCCTGGAGCGGGGCCTTACATCGCCCGGGGCGGCTTCAACGGCTGCGGGACTTTGTTAGCGCCCGCCGGGGGCTCCAACAACAAGACCCGGAGTGCGGCCTTGCATCGCCCGGTGCGGCGTTAATGGCCGCGGGACAATTGCCATCGCCCACCGGGGGCTTTGACTCTGACATCGGGAGGGGAATGGGGAGTGCAGGGGAGAAATACGTTTTTTTGCCTTCCATCACAGCGAGGAGGAGATGCGCTGTGATGGATGTCTGTGTAAATTGTGTTGTGTCTTGGGTCTTTTTTTCTTGTGTGTATGACTGCAGAAACAACATTTCATTTGAGCCTCTATGAGGTTCAAGTGACAAATAAATTGTATTGTGTATTGTGTATTGTGTATACAGCGTGGAATAAGGCCCTTCAGCCAAACTTGCCCACCCCTTCTACCCACCTACCTGTGTTTGGCCCATATCCCTCTAAACCTATCATAAATGCTGTTTACATGCTTCTTAAATGTTGCAATACTACCTACCTCAACTATAAAAATATAACCATATAACAATTACAGCACGGAAACAGGCCATCTCAGCCCTTCAAGTCCGTGCCGAACACTTACTCTCACCTAGTCCCATCTACCTGCACTCAGGCCATAACCCCCCATTCCGTTCCCATCCATATACCTATCCAATTTATTTTTAAATGATAAAAATGAACCTGCCTTCACCACTTCCACTGGAAGCTCATTCCACACAGCTACAACTCTCTGAGTAAAGAAGTTCCCCCTCATGTTGCCCCTAAACATTTGTCCCTTAATTCTCAAATCTCAACTACCAGCAGCTCATTTCATTCACCCACCACCCTTTGTGTAGAAGGGTTACCACAAATGTGCCTATGAAACCTTTCCCTTTTCACCTTAAATCTATGTCCTCTGTCTTCGTCCTCAGATATGGGGTCCAAAACTGTACTCAATATTCTAAATGCAGTCTTACCAGTGCCCCATAAAGCCTCAGCATTACATCCTTAAAGCCTCAGTATTATATCCTTGATGAAAAATATGGCAGGATTACCTCACCATATCAACTCATTGATGACCCTTTAATACATCTGATTTGCTTTAGTCACTGATCCTGACCAATTCTGTTCTATTTGGATAATGGACCTTTGCTCAATAATTTTTTTCCCCCATGCGATGTGAAGGTCATACCATTAAAAAAAAATCCCCGGGGTTTAATTATTTTTTTGTTTATTAATGTACCTCAGTTGTAGTTAAGAAGGTAAAATAAGTGCTGACTAAAGTGTAGGAAAAGCACAGGAAAATATTCGAACACAAGTTTTGGATTAATTTTATCACTTTATTCACTTCTGCCTATTTTAAATGTATTCATCTTTCCAGATGTATTATATATTATGTTATATGTTATGTACGAACATATATATATATCTATATTACTAAAACTCTGTTCTTGACCCGTTTTGGCGATTTGTGCTGCGATTTCCGAGAGAACGCTGCCACCTACGGCTGTCATTTTTGGCCACCTCGCTCAGAGCCCCCCTCCGCCATATGAGTGCCGAGGATTTTTCCCGTCGATTAAAAATGACAGAGATATTAATGTTTTTACAAAATTCCCCATTCTCTCTGCTGCCCCCGCTGGCGGCAGGGGGAGGGACTATAAAACCAGGAAGTGGTGTGCATCAATCAGTGTCTGCAAGCTGGAGGAAGGCAGAGGGTCACGTTTCTCTGAGCTGTGAATAACACTGAACACATGTCAACTCAAATGTAAGTGCCCTTAGTGGTTCTAAAAATGCTTGCAGAATGTGTCTATTGGTTCTAAAGCTTGCAAAAAGTGTCTCTATTGGTTCTAAAGCTTGCAAAAAAAATGTCTATTGGTTCTAAATCTTGCAAAAAAATGTCTATTGGTTCTAAAGCTTGCAAAAAATGTCTATTGGTTCTAAAGCTTGCAAAAAATGTCTATTGGTTCTAAAGGTTGCAAAAAAATGTCCATTGGTTCTAAAGGTTGCAAAAAAATGTCCATTGGTTCTAAAGCTTGCAAAAAAATGTCTATTGGTTCTAAAGCTTGCAAAAAAATGTCCATTGTTTCTAAAGCTTGCAAAAAGTGTCTCTATTGGTTCTAAAGCTTGCAAAAAGTGTCTCTATTGGTTCTAAAGCTTGCAAAAAAAATGTCCATTGGTTCTAAAGGTTACAAAAAAATGTCCATTGGTTCTAAAGGTTGCATAAAAATGTCTATTGGTTCTAAAGCTTGCAAAAAAAATGTCTATTGGTTCTAAAGCTTGCAAAAAAAGTGTCTCTATTGGTTCTAAAGCTTGCAAAAAGTGTCTATTGGTTCTAAAGCTTGCAAAAGGTGTCTCTATTGGTTCTAAAGATTGCAAAAAGTGTCTCTATTGGTTCTAAAGCTTGCAAAAAATGTCTCTATTGGTTCTAAAGCTTGCAAAAATATCTCTATTGGTTCTAAAGCTTGCAAAAAAATGTCTATTGGTTCTAAAGCTTGCAAAAAAATGTCTATTGATTCTAAAGCTTGCAAAAAAATGTCTATTGGTTCTAAAATGCTTGCAAAAAAATGACTATTGGTTCTAAAGCTTGCAAAAAATTGTCTATTGGTTCTAAAGGTTGCAAAAAATGTCTATTGGTTCTAAAGCTTGCAAAAAATGTCTATTGGTTCTAAAGCTTGCAAAAAAATGTCCATTGGTTGCTTTGGCTTGCAGTTGAAAGGCACTACTGACTGCAAATGGTGGCTTGGGTGTGGCTTGAAGTTGAAAGACACCACTTACTGCAAATGGTGACATGAAGTTGAAATGCACTACTTACTGCAAATGGTGGATTGGTTGCTTTGACTTGAAGTTGAAAGGCACTACTTCCTGCAAATGGGGGAGTGTGGGTCTGGCTTGTAGTTGAAAGGCATTACTTACTGCAAATGGTTGCATGAAGGTGAAATGCACTACTTACTGCAAATGGTGGAATGGTTGCTTTGGCTTGAAGTTGAAAGGCACTACTTCCTGCAAATGGGGGGGGGGCGTGGGTGTGGCTTGAAGTTGAAAGACACCACTTACTGCAAATGGTGGCATGAAGTTGAAAGGCACTACTTACTGCAAATGGTGGCTTGGGTGTGGCTTGAAGTTGAAAGACACCACTTACTGCAAATGGTGGCTTGGGAGCTTTGACTTGAAGTTGAAAGGCACTACCTGCAAATGATGGCTTGGGTGTGGCTTGAAGTTGAAAGGCATTACTTACTGCAAATGGTGGCATGAAGTTGAAAGGCACTACTTACTGCAAATGGTGGCTTGGGTGCTTTGGCTTGAAGTTGAAAGGCACTACTCACTGCAAATGATGGCTTGGGTGTGGCTTGATGTTGAAAGACACCACTTACTGCAAATGGTGGCTTGGGTGTGACTTGGGTGTGGCTTGAAGTTGAAAGGCACTTCTTACTGCAGATGGTGGCTTGGGTGCAATGGCTTGAAGTTAAAATGCATTACTTACTGCAAATGGGGGCGTGGGTGCATTGGCTTGAAGTTGAAAGGCACCACTTACTGCAAATGGTGGCTTGGGAGCTTTGAAGTTGAAAGGCACTACTTACTGCAAATGGTGGCTTGGGCGCTTTGGCTTGAAGTTAAAAGGCACTACTGTAAATGCACTTACTTCCTGTTTGCACTGTATATTGATTTTAGATAAAACACTACCACTTGCCGCTGTGATTTTTGGCCATCTTACTCAGTCCCCCTCTGCTGAGCAGGTGCAGAGAATTCTTCCCATCAATGAAAAATAAAAGTGTTATTAGTTTAAAAAAAAATGTTGAGAACCTCTCTCCTGTCAATCACTCCATGAAAGCCGCACCTTTTCCGGTGGGGGGGGGGGGAGGGGTTATAAAACCCAGAAATGTGGGTGTGGCTCAGTCTCTGCAAGATGGAGGAGGGAGAGGTCACGATTCGCTGTCTTTAGTGGCTTTGCACCCTACTTCAAATGGTATGAAACTGCACTTGAATTTGGTGGCCTTGCACCCTGCTAGAAGTTGTAAGAAACTGCACTTGAATTTGGTGGCCTTATACCCTGCTTGAAATAGAATTTCAAGGATTAGCCGTGAGTCAACTACCAGCCCACCAGCCGTGAGTGAGTGAGTTGCCAGCACAACAGGGTTGATTGACTGAGATGCCAACCCAAGAATCCATTTGGCGCACAATTTGCATACTAGCCCTCTGGAAACCAGTCCCTTCAGCCCACAACACCCATACTAGCGCTCCAGAAAGCCCCCCCCCCCCCCCCACAACTGGCCACCAATATTAGAATTGGTGGAGAGGTGGAATATTGCGTTGGATGACCAGCCCTCCTGTGTGATGCTGGGACCCAACGGGTCCCACTTAGTCTAGTATTATATATATATTATGTATAGACGATGAAAGGTCAGAGTAGCATTTGCATAGGAGGGGTGAATTATGTAGACCAGGAACATGTGGCAAAACTTCACAACTACAACATAATCATTTACTACTCTTTACAAACAAATAGAAAACCGGTTTAGAGTTCAACATTTCTTTACAAGTATAAACTTCTAAGGCTGATTTGATGAATGCTAGTCCCAGATGAAAACTCACCTAAAGGCACTGCACATTGGTAAATTATAGACATACTCATGGGAAGAGTAACTATAATCGCTAACCAAATTCATTGCTGTGTGTTTATGGAGATATATTTTTACTGTGCTTCTAATTATGCACTGGCAGATATAAGAATGTAACCATGCAAAGGCTATTTTGGTTAAAATTATGATGTTTGAGCAAAGGTTTCAGAAAAGTAAGCTTGCTACACTCAAGCAGGAAACTAAATTGGATATTACTGAATGTTAAAGCAGGCTTACAGAAGAAATTGCCCAAAGCTGAAAATAAAATCTTTGTACAAATATCCAATAAAAAAGCATTATAAACTTGTAAAAATTTGTGTTTCCAAATAGTAGACAGGCGCTGGTGCAGTTTTGCTCCCTTTACTGAGGAAATGAATCTGTTCCAAGTAACCCATGCAATGTGTGGTTTAGCTAATGAGATATCCTATGGGAGTTATGTGTGTTTGGTCTCCTTACAAACAGAAAGATTCTGCGGTGGGAAACACAGCTCCATCAAAGGTTCTGTACATAAATTGTTTCCATTTGGTTAAAGCAAGGTCATCTTTTAGTGGAAAGATTACTGAAAGTGAACTGCTTTGAATTGCATCTCCATTCCCACACATGGCAGGGTAGTAATGCTATTGCATTCACAGTAACCCCTCTGGCTGATTATAAGACACAAAGACATTGTACTCTGTATCCTGAATCAACCTTCAATTGCACTTTAACCATACACAAATGAAACCTGAGCTTTTATGTACAACTTTCATTCATCTTTTATGTGTTTGACAACTTTAGCTCAATGTTATTGTTTCTTCACCTGCAATTAATGTTGTTGCAGTTTCTGTTGAATATCAAAATTTGTGATTTTTGCTTGAAATGTTTTCTTGTCGCAAATGAGCCTTAGCACCAAGAACAATTCTCATTATGCAAAGAAAAGTAAAACTGGTGCTGCAGTGATGTAGACCTTGCCATCCCTTAACTAGGAAGGTTATGAATCGAGACATAAGAAATGGCAGATGTTGGAAACTTGAGTGCTGGAGGAACTCAATGACTCCACAGAGTGCTGGAGGAACTCAATGGGCCAGGCAGCGTCTATGGAGGGAATGGATACATGACGTTTCAGGTTGGGATCCTTCTTCAGATTGATTATGAAGAAATGTCCTGACTTGAAATGCCGTCAGGCCATTCCATCCTCAGATACTGCCTGATCAGCTGAGTTCCTCCAGGTTCTGAATGGAGTGCAGCCAGTGTTATCACAACTGAGGCATTCATAATAATAATAATAATAATAATAATAATAATATCTTTTATTGTCATTGCACATATGTGCAACGAGATTTGGTATGCAGCTTCCTTCCGATGTCATAACTTAAACAACTAATAAAATTTAGATTTAGATACCCCGAGAACATGGTTTATAACAAGAACAGTAAAACAGTGAAACAGTAAAAGCAGTCTAAAGTGTAAGTGTGTCTGTGCCGGGTCGATGTGTGACGTGACCATCCGAGGGAGACAGTCCGGGGGGGGGGGGGGGGGGGGATGGAGGGCACTCAGCAGGGCTGGTTCAGAACAGCTATAGCTCTGTGGATGAAGCTGTTCCTGAGTCTGGAGGTGCGGGCGTAGAAGGCCCTGTAACGTCTGCCGGAGGGAAGTAGTTCGAACAGTCCATTACAGGGGTGTGAGGAGTCTTTGTGGATGCTGACGGCCTTCCTGAGGCACCGTGTGTGGTAGATGCCCTCCAAGGCTGGTAGCTGTCCCAATAAACTTCTGCGCTCTGTGGACAACGCGCTGAAGAGCTCTCCTCTCCGCCTCCGTGCAGCTGAGATACCACACAGAGATGCCATACGTTAATATGCTCTCTGTGGTGCAGCGGTAGAAGGTTGTCAGCAGCTGTTGGGGCAGACCAGTCTTTTTCAATATTCTCAGGAAGACCAGTCGTTGCTGTGCCTTCTTGACCAGCGCAGCGGTGTTGGTGGACCATGTGAGGTCCTCTGAGATGTATGTGCCCAGAAACCTAAAGCTGGACACTCTCTCCACACTGTCCCCGTTTATGGAGATTGGGGCGTATTCCCCATTATGTGACCTCCTGAAGTCGATAATCAGCTCCTTGGTCTTGGAGGTGTTTAGGGACAGGTTGTTACGTGCGCACCAGTCCGCCAGATTCTGCACCTCCGCTCTAGTTTGTTTCATCACCGTTGGTGATCAGCCCGATCACCGTTGTGTCATCTGCAAACTTGACGATGGTGTTGGTGTCGAATGCAGGGACACAGTCGTGTGTGAAGAGGGAGTAGAGCATGGGGCTTAGTACACAGTCCTGTGGTGTGCCGATGCTCAGGGTGATAGTGGAGGACAGGTGCGGGCCCAGTCTCACTGCCTGCGGTCGCTCCGTCAGGAAATTCAGGATCCAGTCGCATATCGGCGAGCTGAGGCCTAGCTGGTGGAGTTTGGTGGTGAGCTTGGTGGGGATGACCGTATTGAAGGCAGAGCTATAGTCTATGAAGAGGGTTGTGGTTGGGGTTATGCAGTATGGTTCAAGAGTCTAAGAAACTGCTCTTTAGACTTTAATTTAGACTTTCATCATGAGTAACATGCCTCATTGGTTCAATGGTGCTTTATTGTCATGTATGCATTGCACTGAAATTCTTTTTGCATTGCTCACACATGCACGAGTTGCCACATTTTGGCACCAGTTACAAAAGTTGAAAATCTGGTCCACATGCCCGCTGTACTGGAGCGGCTCCCGATCCAAGTGAGCTTCAGGCCGCTGCAGGGCCTCCTCCGTCGCCTTCGACCAGCTCGGCCCGCGAACCGACATCCCTACCATCACCCGACCACCACTGTGTCCCCGGGGGCGCCTCCTGCAGCCAACATTGAAGTCCGTGGAGACAATACCTCAGTCCCTCTCCTGCCGGCCCACTCCTCATGTCCGTCATCACCAACTGCTCTCTCCTCCTAGACTTTTTGGGGACAAGTTCGGCAGTTTCCCCAGCAGGCAGCAGCCCTACCGAGTCTACCTTCGCAGCTACCCACCAGATCCTTCTTTGTTTGGCTCCACAGCGCATTCCGGGAGCCTTCTGCTGCCTCCGCTGCACATCCTGGGAGCTTGATAAACCAATACTGTTTGATTAGTACGGGTGTCAGAGGTTACGGGGAGAAGGCAGGAGAATGGGGTTGAGAGGGAAAGATAGATCAGCCATGATTAAATGGCGGAGGAGACGATGAGCTGAATGGCCTAATTCTGCTCCTATCACTTATGAACCTATAAACTTATGAATACCAATAATAATAGCAATAACAAGGAAAGCAGCAAAATGCATCTAATTCCAGTCAGCAAACCGTGGCATCTCTTTAACATGTCATATGCAGGCCCCGACTCTAACCAGTGAAACCTCCTTTGGTCATTAGCTACATGGCATCCAATGTTGCACTAGCCATCACTGCAGGCCCATGGGGTCCACTTCTACTGCACCCAGCAGCTCGCCACACTTGCTGGCCAGCTGTAGGGATGCCCACAGTTCCCAACAATTCATGTTTCATTCTTCAAATATCTCATGATATTTGTCCATTGAATATTTGTCAACTCACAGAAGAATCCCATCAATCCCATTCCCCCAGATATTTCCCACAATACTGAATGAGAGGGGGATTATCATTCCCCTGGATAACTGGAACACCTTCTGATGGAAATTAGTCTGTTTTTAGACTTTAGGAGAGCTCCCCCTCCCCTCACCCCACTCACCATCAACAACACCACAGTCACATCTGCGGAGTCTTTTAAGTTCCTGGGAACCATCATCTCCAAGGACCTTAAGTGGGGGGCTACCATCGACTCCACAGTCAAAAAGGCACAACAGAGGATGCACAATCTGCCACAGGCAATGATGGTCCAATTCTACACGGCCATCGTAGAGTCTGTTCTCACCTTCTCCATCATGGTCTGGTTTGGCTCAGCCACCAAGCACGACACCCGGAGGCTGCAGCAAATCGTCCGATCAGCAGAGAAGGTTATTGGCTGCAACCTTCCCTCCATTGATGAACTGTACACTGCAAGGGCCAGGAAGCGAGCGGGCAAGATCATCTCTGACCCCTCTCACCCTGGCCACAAACTCTTTGAATCGCTTCCCTCTGGAAGGCGACTCCGGACAGTCAAAGCTGCCACAGCCAGACATAAAAACAGCTTTTATCCACGACTAGTTGCTCTATTCAACAGCCAATAATCTGTAGCCTCCCTTTGATCTGGTATTTTGTTGGTTCACATGCTTGATCAATGGTTTTTTATCATTAATGTTTTATTATTATTAATGTTTAGTGTTTTCTGAGTCATTCGTAACTGTCACTGTATGTCATGTTGTTACTTGTGGGCGGAGCACCAAGGCAAATTCCTTGTATGTGAATACTTGGCCAATAAACTTACTTACTTACTTACTTACTTAAACTTACTTCCTTACTTAATGTACAGTACTGTGTACAGTGATGGATGTACAAGCCTGTCACTTGAAAACATTACGCTAAAGTGTTGTTGTACAGTGGGTCTATCACCATATAACTGGGATGTGCACTGATGGGGCCAGATCTCTCAACACTGTGGTTTAGAAATGTCTGTTGCTGTCACACAGGGTGCTGTATTGGTGGGCCCAGATCTGTCACTTTAGAACAGGTGCCGCGGAGGCGATGGCGGAGAACCCGTCCGCAGCGGACCAAGGACGGAGTCCCGGCTCTCCCACTGCGGTCTCTGAATTGGTCCGAGCCACTGGTGTCGACAGGAACCGTGCCACCGAGAGTAGGGAAGGACTGACAGTGAGGGGACTGACGAGAGCAATGGGGGACCCGGCGGGGGGTTCAAAGAACAAAGAGGGGAGGGCCAAGGGGGAACCCACAAGGGGAGGCCTGTTGCCACGTGCAGTGGCAGGCAGTAGATAGGACTGTTCGCTACTTTTTGAAACCTTGTCGGCGCCCAAAACGTGGCAATGCTTGTGTACTGCCGAGGCTGCATGTAAAACAAATCATTTCACTGTACCTCAGGACATGTGACAATAAAGCATCATTAATTTATAAAGTATCATTCATTCATTCATTTCATTCATTTCATTCATTCATTCATTCATTCATTCATTCATTCATTCATTCCGGTCATACAGTATTGTTGGGCTTAAAACTGTAATACATACTGGTTGGGACAGGTCTGGGACAGGACAGCTATGAGACTGCAGGATGACTTGAACAGGTTGGGTGAGTGGGCAGATGCATGGCAGATGCAATTTAATGTAGTGAAATGTGAGGTTATCCACTTTGGAAAAAAAGGAAGGAAGATTATTATCTAAATGGTGTCAAGTTGGGAAAAGCAGAATTACAACGGGATCTGGGGGTCCTTGTTCATCAGTCAATGAAAGTAAGCATGCAGGTAAAGCAGTCAGTGAAGAAAGCGAATGGCACGTTGGCCTTCATAACAAGAGGAGTTGAGTATAGGAGCAAAGAGGTCCTTCTGCAGTTGTATAGGGCCCTAATGAGACCACACCTGGACCACACTCCATCGCAGGTGACAGACTACTGACCGATATCTACTATAAATCCACTGACTCCCATGGCTATCTGGACTACACTTCTTCCCACCCTGCTTCCTGTAAGGACTCCATCCCCTACTCCCAATTCCTCCGTCTACGCCGCATCTGCACCCAGGATGAGATGTTCCAAACCAGGGCATCTGAGATGTCCTCATTCTTTTAGGGAACGTGGGTTCCCCTCTTTGACTATAGACCAGGGTCTCTTCTATACCCCATAATTCTGCTCTCACTCCCCATCCCTCCACTCGTAACAAGGGCAGAGTCCCCCTTGTCCTCACCTTCCACCCTACCAGCCATCACATACAACAAATAATCCTCCGACATTTTCGCCACTTCCAATGGAATCTCACCACTGGCCACATCTTCCCATCTCCTCCCCTTTCGACTTTCTGCAGAGACCGCTCCCTCCGTAACTCCCTGGTCAATTCGTCCCTTCCCACCAAAACCATCCCCTCTCCTGGCACTTTCCCTTGCAACTGCAGGAAATGCTACACTTGTCGCTTTACCCCCCCCCCCCTTGACACCATCCAAGGACCCAAGCAGTCTTTCCAGGTGCGGCAGAGGTTCACCTGCACCTCCTCCAACCTCATCTATTGCATCCGCTGCTCTAGGTGCCAGCAGCTCTACATCGGTGAGACCAAGCGTAGGCTTGGCGATCGCTTCGCCCAACACCTCCGCTCGGTCCGCAATAACCAACCTGATCTCCCGGTGGCCCAGCACTTCAACTCCCCCTCCCATTCCGAATCCGCCCTTTCTGTCCTGGGCCTCCTCCATGGCCAGAGTGAGGCCCACCGTAAATTGGAGGAGCAGCACCTCATACTTCACTTGGGTAGCATACACCCCAGCGGTATGAACATTGACCTCCAATTTCAGGTAGTCCCTGCTTTCTCCTTCTCTCCCCTCCCCTTCCCAGCTCTCCCACAGCCTACTGTCTCCGCCTCTTCCTTTCTTCTACCCGCCCCCCCACCCACATATTAGTCTGAAGAAGGGTCTCAACCCGAAACGTCACCTATTTCCTTCGCTCCATAGATGCTGCCTCACCCGCTGAGTTTCTCAAACATTTTTGTCTACCTTCCATTTTCCAGCAGTTCCTCCTCAAACACCTGGAGTATTGAGTGCAATTTTGGTCCCCTAATTTGTGGAAGGACATTATTGCTATTGAGGGAGTGCAGCGTAGGTTTACAAGGTTAATTCCCGGGATGGCGGGACTGTTATTTTCTGAGAGAATGGAGCGGCTGGGCTTGTATACCTTGGAGTTAAGAAGGATGAGAGGTTATCTTCTTGAAACTTATAAGATTATTAAGGGTTTGGACGCGCTAGAGGCAGGAAACATGTTCCCGATGTTGGGGGAGTCCAGAACCAGTGCCACTCTTTAAGAATAAAGGATAAGCCATTTAGAACGGAGATGAGGAAACACTTTTTCACACAGAGTTGTGAGCCTGTGTAATTCTCTGCCTCAGAGGGCGGTGGAGGCCGGTTCTCTGGATACTTTCAAGAGAGAGCTAGATAGGGCTCTTAAAGATAGCGGAATCAGGGGATATGGGGAGAAGGCGGGAACAGGGTACTGATTGGGGATGATTAGCCATGATCACATTGAATGGCGGTGCTGGCTCGAAGGGCTGAATAGCCTACTCCTGCACCTATTGTCTATTGTCTGTCCATTCCCTCCATCTATGCTGCCTGACCCGCTGCGTTTACTTTGTATTTTACTATTACTCCTGATTGCAAAGAAAGTTCACACACACACACACGGAACTGCAGATGTCGGAAACCTGAGCAAAACACAAAGTGCTGGAGAAACTCAGCGGGTCAGCCAGCATCTGTGGAGGGAATCGACAGGTAAGCGTTCAGGTCAGAAACCTTCTGAATGGTCACCATTGACTGTAACAGCAAGGACAAAAGAATTGGTCGGAACTTGACTGGCTAAATAGTCTTCTTTAATCTGCGATGAGAGTGATTAATGTGGCTTCAGAATCTAAAACTGTGTACCGAGAGGGGGAGAAAAAGCAGAGAATATCAATTTAAGTAAACATAGAAACATAGAAACATATAAAATAGGTGCAAGAGTAGGCCATTCGGCTCTTCGAGCCTGCACCGCCATTCAATATGATCATGGCTGATCATCCAACTCAGTATCCCGTACCTGCCTTCTCTCCATACCCCCTGATCCCTTTAGCCACAAGGGCCACATCTAACTCCCTCTTAAATATAGCCAATGAACTGGCCTCGACTACATTCTGTGGCAGAAAATTCCACAAATTCACCACTCTCTGTAAAAAATGTTTTTCTCATCTCGGTCCTAAAAGATTTCCCCATTATCCTTAAACTGTGACCCCTTGTTCTGGACTTCCCCAACATCGGGAACAATCTTCCTGCCTCTAGCCTGTCCAACCCCTTAAGAATTTTGTAAGTTTCTGTAAGATCCCCCCTCAATCTTCTAAATTCTAGCGAACAATGGCTTCATAATGTCAATATTTGAACTTTTATACCTCTTTGGGGTGTCATAGAACAACTCCATGCAAGGAAAAGAAAGATTAAGGAAATAACACATGGCCAAAATTTTTTATTTGTCCTGCATATTACAGTGAGAAAAATGCTCTATAATTACTTCCTGCTGGGCACAGGATATTTGATTGAACGACCCCTGTAGTATCCTGCTAATCAATATAAATATTTTGCACGAGCATTTCAATCGGAGCAACAAAATGTTTGCTTAAGTGTCTGGCTGTGCTTCGTAGGTGGCATCGTGGTATTCCATTATCTAAACATATTTCTGTATGCTTGTCAATTCCCTTCTGTCATCAACAGCAAACGCTGGCGTTTCATATGCATCGTTCGGTACAATCCCAGTGGCGTTTCCTCTTGCCCGCTCACCCCATGCGATGGTGATGAGGTGTCTGTCATTTTTATCACTGAATGTGACGTTGAACAGATTTTTTATTGTTCCATTTTCTGAGCTTCCTACATATTTTGGATTATCGTCTCCTCTCTCAATCAGAATGGACCCAAGGCAATGCAATCAAAAGACTAATGCAAACCCCCTTTTTCCTTTGCAAACATCAGTAACTGTAACCTTCCTTGTGCTACTGTAAGCCGACTGGCATTTTGTGCTGCAAGATCTAGCGCTCGATATTCCAGTAGAATGGCAGTAAGCCAACATTTTCTATAATTTATGTATCATGGGGTAATGAACATAATGGCCTTGATTCTGTCCGTTTACTTAACAGTCACTCTGCAGTCATGCACAATGATAAACCCATAATAGTTCTAATAGTTCTATCTTTTGGCAATTATTTGCAAGAAATAGGATTAATTTGATTATAATCTTGATAATTCCATTGATTTATTTTACTGAACAAATTAATTTTCACTCGTGTTTTAAAATGATCGGAAATCTCTACAATCTCTCCAATCATATTTATCCTGATGATAAAACAGAGTGGCAGTGAGAAAGTTATCGTGGTGAATGATCTGAGTTAACATGTTGAGCGCAATTATCAGATATCTGAGCCACCCTGGCTTAGTATTTGTGTCTATTGATGTTAAGTTCACTTTTTATAGCGTTAGGTCCCAGGTCTCTGCGGTCATCATGACTTGGAATTTAGAGGGGGAAAAACAACCACCATCTGGGACAAATTTCACAAGGACCAGCTGAAGACTGTATTTAACAGCACATATATTCCACAAGTGGGGTCCGCATCAAGCAACTTCAATTTTTACAGCATTTTTAATGTAATGGAAAATGAGTGACAGGCTAAAGGGGTCAGTGAGCGTATTGTTTATCTTGCAGAAGGGAGGGTGAATGGGACAGTGCAAGTGTGCTTAGGAAGACAATTTACCATAGGGAAAATAACCTGTGATCAGTGTGGGTGGCAGGTGCTTTGGCTGAGGGAAATTAGCCCAGACAGCACTCAATAGGTTTGAGTCTGGAGATACTGTAGACGGTAAATCCCCTTGGGCACCATAATCAATCACGTTTCAGCCTCCTGGCTTCATCTGTGGTTATAATAGGGAAGAAAATCAGGGTGAGAGGGCGGAGACACAAGAGACTACAGATGTTGGAATCTTGAGCAAAACACAAACTCAGCGGATCAGGCAACATCTGCGGAGGGAATGGACAGGCAATGTTTTAGATTGGGAGAAAAGCTCATAAGTTCATAAATTCTAGGAGCAGAAATAGGCCATTCGGCCCATAAATTCTACTCCGCCCTTCAATCATGGCTGGTGGCGCAGTGGTAGAATTGCTGGTGTACAGCACCAGGGTTCGAACCCGATTACAGGTGCTTGTCTGTACGGAGTTTGCACGTTCTCCCCGTGACCCCGTGGGTTTTCTCCGAGATCTTCGGCTTCCTCCCACACTCCAAAGACCTACAGGTTTGTAGGTTAATTGGCTTGGTCTAAATGTAAATTGTCCCTCGTATGTGTAGGATAGTGTTAATATGCGGGGATCGCTCGTCGGTGCGGACTCAGTGGGCCGAAGGGACTGTTCTCGTGCTGTATCTCTAAAAAAGTCTGCTCTGCCATTCAATCATGGCTGATCTATATTTCCCTCTCAACCCCATTCTCCTGCCTTTGCCCCAAAACCCCTGACACCCTTACCAATCAAGAGTGTTGTGTTTCAAGGGAAACAAGTGACAAGGGTAGAGGTAAGGGGGTAGATGAGCAATTTGTTGGTTACAGAAATATTATGATGGTGGAAGGCCAAAAGCCGAGTAGCTTTGGGAATTTGATTAAGCAATTGGAAATCATTTAGGGAAGATGTTTAACAGGAATGAATGTAGAATAAGTGATATTGGAAGCGCTGTTTTTTAGATAATATCTAAATTTCAAACTTTGTCATATTGAAAGGCAGAGGAGGCAAGGAAGAAGTATGGTTAATGCCTCTTACCGCGCCTTAGATTTTTTAGTTTAGTTTTAGAGATACACCCGAGGCCATTCGGCCCACTGAGACCGCACCGACCAGCGATCCAGCTTTAAGTTTCTGGGCACTCACATTTCAGAAGACCTCACATGGTCCACAAACACCGCTGCACTGGTCAAGAAGGCACAGCAACGACTGTTCTTCCTGAGGACATTAAAAAAGACTGGTCTGCCCCAACAGCTGCTGACAACGTTCTACCGCTGCACCACAGAGAGCATATTAACGTATGGCATCTCTGTGTGGTATCTCAGCTGCACGGAGGTGGAGAGGAGAGCTCTTCAGCGCGTCGTCAACAGAGCGCAGCGGATCATCGGGACAGAGCTACCAGCCTTGGAGAGCATCTACCACACGCGGTGCCTCAGGAAGGCCCTCAGCATCCATAAGGACTCATCACACCCCTGCCACGGTCTGTTTCAACTACTTCCCTCCGGCAGACGTTACAAGGCCTTCTACGCCTGAACCTCTAGACTCAGGAACAGTTTTATCCCAAGAGCTATAGCGGCTCTGAACCGGCCCTAATGAGTGCCCCCCCACCCACTCCCTTTGGACAGTCTCCCTCAGATGGTCACGTTAATCAATTCAGCTTGCTTATTTATGTATTGTATTTATTTACCTTTCTTGTACATCAGTGGAGCTGCACACTAAATCTCGTTGCACTGACGTGCAATGACAATAAAAGATATATTATTATTATTATTATTATTATTATATTAACACCATGTCACACACACCAGGGTCAATTTACATTTTATACCGAGCCAATTAACCTACAAACCTGCATGTCTACGGAGTGTGGAAGGAAACTGAGGATTTCAGAGAAAACCCACGCGGGTCATGGGGAGATCACACAGCACCCGTAGTCGGGATCGAACCCGGGTCTCTGGCGCTGGAAGGCCGCAGCTATACCATTGTGCTGCTGTACCATCTTGTTTCCTTTGTTTTTGTATGGAAGTGATCACCATCAACCTCAATCTTATTTGTTATAAGATTAGATAAAGAGCAAAGGTCAATGGATCTGGTAAGGTCAAGAAGGTGCCCATTAACACGGGTTAAGGGGCACCCTCTTTGTGTTGTGAGAGGGTATGATATTAGGACATACTGGCACAAATGTTAGTCATAGCTGGAAACACAGAACCAAGATTATATTTGTCAGTTTGCCCACACCAGCCAATATGTCCCACCTAGACTAGTCCCACCTGCCCATATTGCGTTTGGCCCATATCCCTCCAAACCTGTCCTTTCAATGTATATTCAACTGAGTTAGCAAAGACATGATTCCTAATTGGGACTTTATTCCTTAAAGTGCAAGAGCCTGAGGCATGATCTTATGGAGGTGTATTGAATCATGATGGGAATAGATAGGATGAATACACAGAGTCTTTTACCCAACGTAGGGAAATCTAGAACCAGAGGCATAGTTATGGTGAGAGGGGAAAATTATAATAGGCATCTGAGGGAGAATATTTTCAAACAGAGGGTGGTGGGTATATGAAACAAGCTGCAAGAGGAGGTCGTTGAGGCAGGTAATATAATAGAATTTAAAAGAAACTTGAACAGTGGATCGGAAATATTTAGAGCAATATGAGTCACGTTTGGGCAAATGGAAAAGCTTAAATGGGGCATCTTAGTCGGCATGGATGAGTTGGGCCAAAGGACCTGTTTCCGTGCCGAATGACCCTGTGACCCTATGTTCAGCCTCGCACTTGGAAACCGAGACAATCAGGCATCACAGTATCTATTCTTAAATAAGTCGCAGAACAAACTTTCTTCAACTCCAAAACCATCCACTTGGTGAAAAAGACCAGAACAGAAATGGTGTAACCAGAACTCTATGGATGAGCCAAAATTGAGATGACACCCAGTTTTACCACTATTTACCATTTACCATAATATGTTTGTAATCCCATTCTATTGAATAATTCTACACAAGATCATAATGTGTTTAGTCTGTGTTAATGTTTTTCCTCCTTGTGAAACACCTGTTTTAATTCATAACTCTAGATCCTTTAAATCTTCCTCAAATAACTCCCTAATTACATTTTAACAAATTTTAGGACCGAGATGAGAAAAAAAAATTTCACACAGTGGTGAATCTGTGGAATTCTCTGCCACAGAAGGTAGTTGAGGCCAGTTCATTGGCTATATTTAAGAGGGAGTTAGATGTGGCCCTTGTGGCTAAAGGGATCAGGGGGTATGGAGAGAAGGCAGGTACAGGATACTGGGTTGGATGATCAGCCATGATCATATTGAATGGCGGTGCAGGCTCGAAGGGCCGAATGGCCTACTCCTGCACCTATTTTCTATGTTTCTATGTTTATGAAGTTCGCTTCAGCGTGGATTTATGGGTAGAGAGATCCACCCACTCTTTCCTTTTCAGTGCATTTATGTTATATTTCTGTTATTTCATTATGTTCCAACCAACCAAAAACTCAATCTATCGCTGTTTGGCTTATCATACCTTTTCATAATGTTGAAGCATTGAATTTGACAGCACAGGCCATTTAGTTAGCATGAGCATGAGCTAGTTGTCTTTGCAAGAGCTATCCATTTTTACCCTTTTTCCCCATCAATGTTCCTTTAATTTAAGATTATAGATCTGGTAGATGCACAGAGTCTCTTGCCCAGAGTAGGCGAATCGAGGTCCAGAGGAAATAGATTTAAGGTGAAGGGGAGAAAATTTAATAGGAATCTGAGGGGTAACTTTTTCACAGAAAGGGTGGTGGGTGTATGGAACAAGCTGCCAGAGGAGGTAGTTGAGGCTGGGACTATCCCTACATTTAAGAAACAGTTAGACAGGTACATGGATAGGACAGGTTTGGAAGGATATTGATCAAACCCGTGCAGGTGGGACTAGTGCTGCTGGGACATGTTAGCCGGTGAGGGCAAGTTGGGACAAAGGGCCTGTTTCCACACTGTATCACTCTATGACTCTCTGACTATGACTAATTAAAATTTAAACTATCAGGTCACCTTTACATATTTTATGGTTTGTAGTGAGGAACATACCTTTTTTACTTGTAATCTGTGAACTTACAGAATCATTATTTCTTGTTTTCAATTGGAAGGAAAGGACACTTTTCCCATTGAGGTTGTGCCTAAAGATTCACTACAGTGGTTCCAGGGATGCCAGCTTTGCCATATAGATAGGAATTTTTAAATGTTGCTCTGTTTTTGTATGTTCTGCAGTTGTTTGGGGCTCTGGTGAGACCACATCTGGAGTATTGCGTACAGTTTTGGTCTCCTAATTTGAGGAAGGACATCCTTGTGATTGAAGCAGTGCAGCGTAGGTTCACGAGATTGATCCCTGGGATGGCGGGACTGTCATATGAGGAAAGATTGAAAAGACTAGGCTTGTATTCGCTGGAGTTTAGAAGGATGAGGGGATATCTTTTAGAAACATATAAAATTATAAAAGGACTGGACAAGCTAGATGCAGGAAAAATGTTCCCAATGTTAGGCGAGTCCAGAACCAGAGGCCACAGTCTTAGAATAAAGGGGAGGTCATTTAAGACTGAGGTGAGAAAAAACGTTTTCACCCAGAGAGTTGTGAATTTATGGAATTCCCTGCCACAGAGGGCAGTGGAGGCCAAGTCACTGGATGGATTTAAGAGAGAGTTAGATAGAGCTCTTGGGGCTAGTGGAGTCAAGGGATATGGGGAGAAGGCAGGCACAGGTTATTGATAAGGGACGATCAGCCATGATCACAATGAATGGCGGTGCTGGCTTGAAGGGCCGAATGGCCTCCTCCTGCACCTATTTTCTATGTTTCTATGTTTTCTTTAGATTTTAGAACAATTAGGACATCTCATCAAAATTTACAAAGTTCTCAAAGGACTTGACAAACTAAATGCATAGATTATGTCTCACCTTTTGGCTGAGTCTAGGACTAGGTGCTTGACAATATGCAATTGGTTGTTTAAGAGTGAGATCAGTAGAAATGTTTTCACTCAAACTATTTCTTCACTCACATCCTCCAATAGTCTTGGGGAGAAGGCAGAAGAATGGGCTTGTGAGCTAAGGATAGATCAGCCATGATTGAATAGCGGAGTAGACTTGATGAGCTGAATGACCTAATTCTGCTCCTAGGATGTATAAACTAATGAACATACGAATTGTTGTAAATAAGTTGAAGAAGGAGAAAATAAAGCAGATGAATGCAATATTGATTATATTCAAGGGTTCCATGTAAGAAGATAAATTACATGCAAAATAACCTTTCTGTATTAATCTGATACTTGCAATGGGATTAAACCACATATTTTACAAAATCCTATCTCGAAAATAATTTAATATAATTTAATAATTTGATGCGGACTTGCAAAATAAACTACATATATTTTTCTGACAATGCAAAACATCAATATTTCAAATAAATGTCTGATACAAATTGGATTTACCGTTCAGTAACCCATTAAACATCCTGGAACAGAGTGAAAAAAATGACCGCAAAGGACGTGAAAAGAACATTTATTTCAAGCCTGTGAATGTTCCTGTGCCATTTACATCTAAATTCTGGTTATTCTAATTACTCTAACATACCATTGTTCCCTGATTTTAAATGAAAATTCATTTGTAAGATTCTATTTATGAGAAACATCTGTTGAAACCAGCATATAATTGTTTCTATAAACCAGTGAAGATGCCATAACCCTCAAATATAATCTCCAGAGGTGGTTTCCAGCTGAGTCTCAAAATTAAAAAAGCAGATGTATACAGCCCCATCCATTCAAGGGCAGTTATCCTTACTCTCTCTTTAATTTTCTCCCCTTCTCTTTCTCTCGCGAGGGGATTGATCCCATGCCAAGTACACCCAACAGGGTCAGTCACCCACGAAACTATTATTTGTGTAAGAGATTTCTCAGTAAATGTCTGCAGGTTATTCAAACTTAGGGCAACACAAATAAACCCATTCATATTCTCAACTGGAATCCACATCAATACATTTTGCGGCTTTGATTGCTGAATAGCAATTTGGACTGAAACCCTAGCCATATTCCGTCATAATAACCTACCACGTTGTCTGGGATCAATCACGTCAGCACCTTCTAAGTATGAAACATTCGACTTACCTAATTTGTTTAGCTCAAACTCCTCATCACATAAATTCATACTTTCTACTTTTTGAGTAAATTTCATCTTTATTTTGAGAAAGGGTATTTGAATAAGAATATTATTTGGATGTCAATTTATGTCATGAATTAATGCCCACTTACAAATGAACTGAAACTGCCTATGCTTATTTTCCATAGGGCTGTCCAATGGAGAGAGTCATGTTTCATCTCATCAACTATATTTAAACTGAGGTCTGAGAGGTCATAGGATAAAGCTCAATTCTGAAGATCATGATTCCCCCAAAGAAAGTGGTTCTTTGGTGAAAAAAAAATTGCAATTAAATATAATTTAGACAATAAGATATAGGAGCAGAATTAGGCCATTTGGCCTATCGATTTGCCTCCACCATTCTATTATGACTGATATATTTTCCCCTCTAAATCCCATTCTCCTGCCTT
Source organism: Amblyraja radiata (assembly GCF_010909765.2). Classification (NCBI taxonomy): domain Eukaryota; kingdom Metazoa; phylum Chordata; class Chondrichthyes; order Rajiformes; family Rajidae; genus Amblyraja; species Amblyraja radiata. The sequence continues at coordinate 116,893,630 of NC_045958.1, read as the reverse complement.
CTCGCAGTAACCTTTGATGTTCATAAGTTCATGTTCATAATTGAGAGGCGCAGAATTAGGCTATTCGGCCTTTCAAATCTACTCGGCCATTCAATCATGGCTGATCTATCTCTCCCTCTTAACCCCATTCTCCTACCTTCTCCCCATAACCCCTGACACCTGTACTAATCAAGAATCTACAGTGGCTTGCAAATGTTTTCATACCCCTTGAACTTTTCCACATTTTGTCACGTTACAACTACAAACGTAAATGTATTTTATTGGGATTGTATGTGATAGACCAACACAAAGTTGTGCATAATTGTGAAGTGGAAGGAAAATGATACATGGTTTTCAAATTTTTTTACAAATAAAAAACTGAAAAGTGTGGCGTGCAAAAGTATTCAGCCCCCTTTACTCTGATACCCCTAAATAAAATCCAGTGCAACCAATTGCCTCCAGAAGTCATCTAATTAGTAAATTGAGTCCACTTGTGTGTAATGTAATCTCAGTATAAATGCAGCTGTTCTGTGAAGGCCTCAGAGGTTTGTTAGAGAACATTAGTGAACAAACAGCATCATGAAGCCCAAGGAACACACCAGACAGGTCAGGGATAAAGTTGTGGAGAAGTTTAAAGCAGGGTTAGGTTATAAAAAAATATCCCAAGCTTTGAACATCTCACGGAGCACTGTTCAATCCATCATCCGAAAATGGAAAGAGTATGGCACAACTGCAAACCTACCAAGACATGGCCGTCCACCTAAACTGACAGGCCGGGCAAGGAGAGCATTGATCAGAGAAGCAGCCATGGTAACTCTGGAGGAGCTGCAGAGATCCACAGCTCAGGTGGGAGAATCTGTCCACAGGACAACTATTAGTCGTGCACTCCACAAATCGGGCCTTTATGGAAGAGTGGCAAGAAGAAAGCCATTGTTGAAAAAAAGCCATAAGAAGTCCCGTTTGCAGTTTGCCACAAGCCATGTGGGGGACACAGCAAACATGTGGAGGAAGGTGCTCTGGTCAGATGAGACCAAAATTGAAGTTTTTGGCCTAAATGCAAAACGCTATGTGTGGTGGAAAACTAACACTGCACATCGCCCTGAACACACCATCCCCACTGTGAAACATGGTGGTGGCAGCATCATGCTGTGGGGATGCTTTTCTTCAGCAGGGACAGGGAAGCTGGTCAGAGTTGATGGGAAGATGGATGGAGCCAAATACAGGGCAATCTTGGAAGAAAACCTGTTAGAGTCTGCAAAAGACTTGAGACTGGGGCGGAGGTTCACCTTCCAGCAGGACAACGACCCTAAACATACAGCCAGAGCTACAATGGAATGGTTTAGATCAAAGCATATTCATGTGTTAGAATGGCCCAGTCAAAGTCCAGACCTAAATCCAATTGAGAATCTCTGGCAAGACTTGAAAATTGCTGTTCACAGACGCTCTCCATCCAATCTGACTGAGCTTGAGCTATTTTGCAAAGAAGAACGGGTAAAAATTTCAGTCTCTAGATGTGCAAAGCTGGTAGAGACATACCCCAAAAGACTTGCAGCTGTAATTGCAGCGAAAGGTGGTTCTACAAAGTTTTGACTCAGGGGGGCTGAATACTTTTGCACGCCACACTTTTCAGTTTTTTATTTGTAAAAAAAATTGAAAACCATGTATCATTTTCCTTCCACTTCACAATTATGCACCACTTTGTGTTGGTCTATCACATAAAATCCCAATAAAATACATTTACGTTTGTGGTTGTAACGTGACAAAATGTGGAAAAGTTCAAGGGGTATGAAAACTTTTGCAAGCCACTGTATCTATCGCTGCCTTAAAAATATCAATTGACTTAGCCTCCGCAGCCTTCTGTGGCAATGAATTCCACAAGTTCTGGCTTAAGAAATTCCTCCTCATCTCCATTCTAAAGGTACATCATTTTATTCCGAGGCTGTGCTCTTTGATCCTTTTGGCACAACTATTTCATCACTTCATCACATACTATATGCACAGAGTGCATGAATGTGTATATTCTTTCAAATGATCGTATCCTCTATTCATTTTATGAGTTGGTAATGAAGAGTGGCTAGAGTCAAACATGGGGAACAGAATTAATGTCCCATTCCATAAAACACCGAAATATGAAAAAAGGTAGAGAAATCAAACAGAATTGATAACTGAATACTGAATGTTTAAGAAGGAACTGCAGATGCTGGAAAATCGAAGGTACACAAAAATGCTGGAGAAACTCAGCTGCTGCACCCGCTGAGTTTCTCCAGAATTTTTTGGTACCTACTGAATACTGAATACTGTAAATATATTAATAAACAATTCTAATTGGGTGATTAGAAGTCAAAATAAACTGATTCATTTTGAAAATTAATAATAAAACCAGATTCTTTTTCTAGATGTCATCTGTGCTTTAATGCAGTTCATTCTATGGTGCTGACTTAGGAATGGTAAATAATGCTGATAAGATGAAGTGCCACAAACTCACAACATTGGGTCAAATTGTATGGAAAGGACATTGTTTAAAGAAGTATTCAGGGTGCTGGTTTTTTTATTAATAACTACTGCAGAAAAATAAAAATGATTGAAAGGATTTCCAAAAGTGATAAGATGAACCTTTTATTTTACACGATAAATGATTAGGTTTGGGTGTGCACTGCCAGGGTTAACAATGGACAGGGGTTCATTTGTATTATTCAACGGGAAATGGATAAGTATCTGTAAAGAAGGAATTTGCAGAAGTATCAGGAGAGGACAGAAGAATGGGACCAGCCAGATTCATCTTGAAAACAGCTGGTATTAACTTGACATTGTGTTTGTGATTATTTGAAACATGTTTTGTGATTAAAAATAGTCCTAATATTCCTCTTGTCATTCCTATGTCAAACAGATTATTGCTTGGTTATCAATTAAACTAGAGTCTAGGCAAATAAATATTTATTATCTACTTATAAGTCATTCTGACCCGCAACAAGACTCCAAACTGGACTCATTGTGTCACACAAAGTGTTGTCACATTCATGATATTTCTTTTTTCTTATTTTCTTCTCTTGTTATCTTATTGTCATATTTCTTTGCTTTGATTCTAATCCCTTTTATGTGCGCCATAAAACGAAAGTGTTGGAGGAACTCAGTGGGTCAGGCAGTAACAGTGGAGGGAATGGAGAGGCGATGTTTCGGGTTGGGACCCTTCTGCAGACTGATCGGTTGCCTGTCCATTGCCTCCACAGATGCTGCCTGACCCGCCTGACCCTCTGAGTTTCTCCAGCCTTTTGTTTTTCCCTCAAAATTTCCCTCAAAAAGGAGTAAAGAGGTTCTTCTGCAGTTGTATAGGGCTCTGGTGAGACCACATCTGGAGTATTGTGTACAGTTTTGGTCTCCTAATTTGAGGAAGGACATCTTTGTGATTGAGGCAGTGCAGCATAGGTTCACGAGATTGATCCCTGGGATGGCGGGGCTGTCATATGAGGAAAGATTGAAAAGACTAGGCTTGTATTCACTGGAGTTTAGAAGGATGAGGGGATACTTATAGAAACATATAAAATTATAAAAGGACTGGACAAGCTAGATGCAGGAAAAATGTTCCCAATGTTGGGCGAGTCCAGAACCAGGGGCCACAGTCTTAGAATAAAGGGGAGGTCATTTAAGACTGAGGTGAGAAAAAACTTTTTCACCCAGAGAGTTGTGAATTTATGGAATTCCCCACCACAGCGGGCTGTGGGGGCCAAGTCACTAGATGGATTTAAGAGAGAGTTAGATAGAGCTCTAGGGGCTAGTGGAGTCAAGGGATATGGGGAGAAGGCAGGCACCGGTTATTGATAGGGGACAATCTGCCATGATCACAATGAATGGCGGTGCTGGCTCGAAGGGCCGAATGGCCTCCTCCTGCACCTATTTTCTATGTTTCTAAAATTCAAACATCTGCGGTTTGTTTAGTCTCTCTATTATATGCCATTAGTGTTGTATTTTAGAAACCTACTTTTGACAACTGATTTGTTTTTCATAAGACCATTCTGTGAATGTGATAAGTATTGCCATTTCTGTCTTTTCTGTGGACTCCACTGACTGGCAATATTCATGTTGACAATATGGCAGAAGATTAAGTTCATGTATGCTGAAGAAGTTTCTGGTACTCATCCATATGGCGGAAATATTAAAGAATTGAAAGGACTTCCAAAAGTGATAAGATGAAAAATGTCTTTACATAATTAGATGGTTAGGTTGTGGGATGCACTGCCAGAGTTAACAGTGAATTGAGATCCAAATGCATTATTTAAAGGGAGATGGATGAGTAGGTTTTCAATTCCATAATATATACTCTGGATTGACCACACATATTAATCCCAAAGCATGTACACCCATGCCAGAAAAATCTCTAATGCTATAACCATAGCCTTTTTAATGCATGAATGCACTTTCAAGATACATTGAAATGAATTTTATCACTTCAAAGCAGTGCTGATGTGGCTGTTGCAAAAAATCTCTGGTATTTGATTCTTAGCAGGGTTAAAGTGAAACTGTAAGTCTTACAACACAATTACATGAAAACCAATAGTTGCATATACTGGAACAGAAATTGTTCGACAATTTGATGGTAAAATCACTTGCAATCTCTTGACTGGGTTCATGTTATGTGACCTTCTCAGTTCCACTCATGTCCCTAAGATTGCCACTCTGTTAGCCTAATGTATTTAATATAGCCTACGTTTAGCCTAATATGGCAAAATGTAGTTATCCAAAAACATTAATTATCAAAAAGGCTGCAACAACTGTACATGTAACATAACAATTTAGACAAGACCTCACTTGCAGATGTGAAATTATATTTGATGTAAAAGATGCATCTAATTATTCTTGCACAATAATTAATTACAGCACATTATGAGTAACACTCACCGCCATGTATAATTATAGAGGAGGTTGAGTAAAAAACTAATCCGAGTGGTTTTAAATCACTTTGGTAGTAGAATGAAAATACTGTACCAAGGTCTACATCCCACCCCAGGCAGATGTCTGTCTGGCACAGGAGGAGCTGCACGCCATGGTCAACAAGCACCAGACAGCCTACCCTGAGGCGTTTACCACCGTAGCCGGGGACTTCAACAAAGCTAACCTGAAGAAATCGCTCCCTAACTTCCACCAACATGTCTCCTGCAGCACCAGAGGATCAAACACCCTCGACCACTGCTACACGACCATCAACGATGCCTATCGTTCTATCCCTCGCCCTCACTTCGGAAAATCCGACCATTCAGCGGTGCTGCTTCTTCCTGCATACAGGAAGCAACTGAAGAAAGCAGGATTGTACAGAGCTGGTCTGGGGAGACAGTGGGACAACTCCAGGACTGCTTGGAGTCTGTAAACTGGGCAATGTTCAGGGACTCAGCAACGGACCTGAATGAATACGCCATAGTCGTCACAGACTTCATAAGGAAATGTGTGGATTTCCAAATAATTCACAACAACGAAACTGTTCTGAAAACAAACTCGAAGTTACCATCCATTTGGTGGAGGGGAACTGCAACCAGTTGGTACGGTTACACTACAATGCCATCCGGTGTCTCAAGTTTACAACTTGGAATTTATTTATAGTAAAAGGGGAAGTTCCTCTCCTTCTGGGCAATGATGCATGCCACGATATGAACCTAGTCTTCTTCGGCAAAACTGTGTATCAGCTGTCGACCTCTCAAAGTCCTACCCAACAACTACTCGAACACTACAAAGACCTTTTTGACAATCAGTTGGGCAAGCTTCCCACAGAATGCAACATTGTAACTGACAAGGATGTTATACCTGTCGTTCGTTCTCCTCACAAAATCCCACATGCAATGAAGGACTGCGTCAAAGCTGAATTAGACAGAATGGAAACACTGGGTGTAATAGCCCCCGTCAACGACCCCCCCCCCCCCCCCCCCCCCCGGGTCTCCAGCATGGTTGCAGCAGTCAAGAAGAACAAAGATGAAATAAGGATCTGCATCAACCCTAAGGATTTAAACACTGCCATCAAACGGCCACGTCACCCAATGCGTACGGTGGAAGAAGCCGCTGCCAACCTGGGTAAATCCACAGTTTTTTCTGCCCTAGATTGAAATAACTCATTTTGGCAAATGCCACTAGACCCTGCGCCTCCATGCTAACCACATTCGCGACGCCCTTTGGACGCTACCGATTTTTACGAATGCCATTTGGCATCAATTCAGCCAGTGAGGTTTTCCGGCGTACTATGCAACAACTCTTTGATAGCTACCCATGTTACATAATTGTGGACGATATCCTGGTCACCGGGCGCAATGGACAAGAACATGACTCAAACCTGAAACAGGTCCTGGATTATGCCAGAGAGGTGAATCTCAAACTCAACTCTCCCAAATGCAGGTTTCGGGTCGACAAAGTGACTTATGTGGGCCACGTGTTCACCAACAATGGACTTAAGTCAGACCTGTTTAAATCCATTCCCATCAACGAAATTCCAGCACCTACGGACGTGACTGCTCTACAATGATTCTAATGGCAAACTACCTTGGAAAATTCATCCCAAATTTCAGCTAGCTATCAGCCGCGCTGTGACAACTAACCCACAAGGATATACGCACTGGTCCTGGCACCAACACCAGCAGAGGGCATTTGAAACCTTCAAACAACTAATGTCTTGCGTTCCAACCCTCGCATACTTTGATGCCAAATTACCCATCACCCTCACCTGTGATGCCTCCCAGTATGGACTGGGCGCTGCTTGCCTACTAGACGACGGAAAGGGCTCCAGACCAGTTGCCTATGTCTCCCGCACCATGACCGGCGCAATGCTCAAATCGAAAAGGAGTTACTCACCTTTGCCTGTAAGAAATTCAAGGACTTTATCTTTGGCAACCCAATCACGGTCGAAACCGATCACCAGCCCCTGGTCAGTATCGTCAGTAAGCCGATCCACATGGCACCAGTGTGCTTACAGCGCATGATGATGGAACTACAGTGATATGACATCAGACTAACCTACAAACGTGGTAAGGACATGCACTAAGCTGACACCCTCTCACGGGCACCTCGCCCAACCTGCGAAAAACACCTGTCTGATGATGAGCATGAGGGGTACACGGTTATGATGGTCTCCTGCCTCCCATCTGCCGGTTTAGACATTCTAGTGTCACAAACAGCTGCAGACGAAATGCTACAATCGCCAGCCACTATCACCCGTCGCAGCTGGCCAGACAAACAGCACCACCTGCCATACGCTGTCCACCCATTTTTCCCTGTCCGTGATGAACTGGTCATTCAGGACGGCGTGATAATGAAAGGACACAAGGCGGTCATCCCAAAGTCTCTTCACAGCAAGTACTTCGACATTGTCCATGGGGGCCATCCCGCTGCAGAAATAACCCTTCAACATGCGAAAGGAATGCTGTTCTGGCCAGACATGGCTAACTACATTCCAGAGAAGGTTGCTGCCAGCCCGATCTACAATAGCTTGACCCTGCACCATCAGAAACAACCACTCCTTCCGCACCCCACGCCGGACTTACCCTGGTCTACATAGCAGCCAACATCTTCGAGTGGCACGGCCAACAATACCTGGTTTTAGTTGATTCCTACTCAGGATGGTTTGAAATCGAACTGTTCAGTAGCCCGACCCCAGCCACGGTCATTCAGAAACTAACTCGTCACTTCTCTGTCCACGGAGCCCCCCTAAAGCTACTCTCAGACAATGGACCTCAGTTCTCCAGTCAGCTCTTCAGGAATTTCGGGAAAAACTGGGACTTTCACCACATTACCAGTAGCCCCGAGTACCCGCGAGCCAATGGCCTGGCTGAGCGCGCGGTAAAAAGTGCAATGGAACTAATGGAATGGGGCCGGCTCAACCTTACTCAATCTTCGTCCGCGACCCAGGAAACATGTTCCTGATGTTGGGGGAGTCCAGAATCAGGGGCCATAGTTTAAGAATAAGGAGTAAGCCATTTAGAACGGAGACGAGGAAACACTTTTTCACACAGAGAGTGGTGAGTCTGTGGAATTCTCTGCATCAGAGAGCAGTGGAGGCAGGTTCTCTGTACACTTTCAAGAGAGAGCTAGAGAGGACTCTTAAAAATAGCGGAGTCAGGGGATGTGGGGAGAAGGCAGGAACGGGGTACTGATTGGGGATGATCAGCCATGATCATATTGAATGGCGGTGCTGGCTCGAAGGGCCAAATGGCCTACTCCTGCACCTATTGTCTATTGTCTATTGCCCCTCTACTGGGATCTGCAGCCGAACGGCTCATGTCACGGCGAACCCGCTCCACTCTGCCTATGGCCAAGCAACTACTAGAACCACAAGTTCGTGCATGGTCAGTTATCCAATCCCAGCTCCAATGCCGCCACGACGTACAAAGAAAATACTACGATAAAACCAGCTCTCCGCTTCAACCGCACAACAAGGGACAGGTTGTCCGTTTGTGGTCACTCCCAGGTTACGACTGCCTCGGTGTCATTCTGGGGTCCACCGCAGAACCACGCTTGTACTTGGTCAGTATTGACAACGGCATCTATCGGCAAACCCGCCAACACCTCCTCCCGGTTAATGAACCAGCACCTCCACGTCCTTACCCGGACCAGCCTGCCGGTCTTCCCTCACGCTCTGCAAATCCTACACCAGCGATTCCTCTGCCATTCCTCTGCCGGCCCTGCCTTCCCCGGTGTCCCCATCTCCACCGGTGTCTTCTCCTTCAGATTCACCCGATAAGGGACTTGCTTCCCCAGCGAATTATGAGGTGTCTGCTGGAGGTTATTATCGTACACGTGCAGGTCGTGTCTGCAAACCAAACACGCTAATCGGAAAATTTACTGGTTATACCTGAACTGTGCATGACCCGTTTAGTTTTATGTGCTCTCATGTGCAGTAAAATAATAAATGCCGCACCTTATACTGGTGTTTGATATTTGCTCCACTAACCACTGTTTATGCTTTACTTCTTTAAGAGGAAGGATGTATATTAACCCTCATTAATAATAATAACCCTTTAATAAACCTAATAATAATAATTAATAACCCTCATTTATAACCTTCACCACACATATGTGCATGCCACCCTTTACATGGTATTACGGTACTACACAAAGACTCTCTCTCTCGCCCGGGCACACTAGTTAGTAAAGCCAGACGCAAGCAGCTGGCTGTTGAAATGTTCCTGTGTATTTAAAGTTGGATTTCACCATGAGTGGGTTTTTCTTATTGGGCCGCCGATAAACACTGGATTCACTGGAATTTTGTAGGATGAGAGGGCATCTTATAGAAACATATAAAATTCTTCAGGGGTTAGACAGGCTAGATGCAGGAACATGTTCCTGATGTTGGGGGAGTGCAGAACCAGGGGCCACAGTTTAGGAATGAGGGGTAGGCCATTTAGAACAGAGATGAGGAAAAACCTTTTCAGCCAGTGAGTTGTAAATGTGTGGAATTCTCTGCATCAGAAGGCAGTTGAGGCCGATTCTCTGGATGCTTTCAAGCGAGAGTTAGATAGAGCTCTTAAAGATGGCAGAGTCAATGGATATGGGGAGAAGGCAGGATATTGATTGTGGATGATCAGCCATGATCACAGGGAATGGCCGTACTGGCTCGAAAGGCCGAATGGCCTACTCCTGCACCTATTGTCTATTGTTTACTGACGATTGTTATGAGGAAAAAGCAGGAATGGAGTGCTGAATTTGGATGATCAGCGGTATACAAAAATGCTAGAGAAACTCAGCGGTTGAGGCAGCATCTATGGAGTGAAGGAATAGGTGACGTTTCGTGTTAAGACCCTCTTCAGACTGATGTGGGGGTGGGGGGGGGGGCAGGAAGAAGAAAGGACGAGGCGGAGGCAATAGGCTGTGGGAGAGCTGGGAAGGGGAGGGGAAGGTGGGAGAAAGCAAGGACTACCGCCAAGCCTGCGCTTGGTCTCACCGATGTAGAGTAGTTGACACTTAGAGCAGCGGATGCCTCTGCCTGAACCTCTGCCTCACCTGGAAAGACTGCTTGGGTCCTTGGATGGAGTCGAGGGGGAGGTAAAGCAACAAGGGAAAGTACCAGGGGAGGGGGTGGTTTGGGTGGGAAGGGACAAAATAACCAGGGAGTTACAGAGGGAGCGGTCTCTGCGGAAAGCCAAAAGGGGAGGAGATGGGATGATGTAGCCAGTGGTGGGATCCCGTTGGAGGTGGCAAAAACGTTGGAGGATTATCTGTTGTATGTGATGGCTGGGGGTGTGGAAGGCGAGGACAAGGGGGACTCTGTCCTTGTTATGAGTGGAGGGAAGGGGAGTGAGAGCGGAGCTCTGGAATATAGAGGAGACCCCGGTGACAGCCTCATCTGTAGTCGAAGGGGGAATCCCCATTCCCTAAAGAATGAGGACATCTCCGATGCCCTGGTTTGGAACACCTCATCCTGGTTGCAGATGTGGCTTAGATAGAGGAATTGGGAGTAGGGGATAGAGTCCTTACAGGGAGCAGAGTGGGAAGAAGTGTAGTCCAGATAGCCATGGGAGTCAGTGGGTTTGTAGTAGATGTCAGTCAGTAGTCTGTTACCAGCGATGGAGATAGTGATTTTGTAGTAGATGAAGCCATGATCATATTGAATGTCTGTGCTGGCACGAAGGGCCAAATGGCCTACTCCTGCACCTGTTTTCTATGTTTTTATGTTTCTATACAGTTACATGCATTCCGATTTATCAATATATTTCTTTGAAGTTATTACTATATTCCCGGCAAGCAAAATCCATTTGCCAGTAATACTAGGGAAATTCGGATTGTTCGCCTTAGAAAACTCAGAGAAAATTTAGCAGTTGTGTTTAAATTTAGTGTGTGAAGATAGAGTGAATGAGCGTAAACTCTTTCCGGTTGTTGAAAAGCCAATAATAAAAGGCATAGTTGTGGGATGATTAACAAATGTACCAGAAGATGGTTAGGAAAGCATTATTGTTGGTCCAAAATGTTATTAGCATGTAGAATAGGTCCCTTGGTGGTGACCTGAAAATAATGGCATAGTGGCAATGGGAATCTTCAAAAAATATATACATTATTAATGTATTTATGCTTCCAATTTACATTCCCAAATTACGCAAAGCGACTTTGTATTCTCATTTAAGAACCTGGATCACAATATCTGGAATGTGTAAGAAGGAACTGCAGGTACTGATTTAAACCAAAGATAGATACAAAAAGCTGGAGTAACTCAGCAGGACAGGCAGCATCTCTGGAGAGAAGGAATAGGTGAAGTTTCAGCTCGAAACTCTTCTTCAGACTGGTTAGGGATAAGGGAAACGAGAGATATAGACGGTGATGTGGAGAGATAAAGAACAATGAATGAAAGATTTGGGTGAGGGAGGGATAGAGAGAGAGAGGGAATGCCAGGGCTACCTGAACTGAGAGAAATCAATATTCATACCAATCGATTTAAGTGCTTGCTTGAAGATTTCTCTTAGCCTCTGATACTGAGGTCTATCTTTGTAACCAGGCGATATGACATCTTCATAATATTGAAGCTGCCCAAGCAATATATGAGATGTTGTTCCTCCAATTTGAGTTTAGCCTCACTCTGACAATGGAGAATTAAAGTGTCCAGCAACTGGGAGATCAGGTTGGTTCATGCGAGCTGAGTGAAGGTGTTCCACGATCGATCGCCCAGTTTGTGTTTGGTCTTGCTGATGTATAAGGGACCACATCTTGAACAATGGCTACAGTAGATGAGGTTGAAGGAAGTGCAAGTGAACCTCTAACTAACCTGAAAGGGCTATCGGGGTCCCTGGACAGAGTCGAGGGAGGAGGTATCGGGACAGGGGTTGTATCTTCTGCGGTTGCAGGGGAAGGTGTGGTTTGGGTGGGAAGGGATGAGTTAACCAGGGAGTTGCGGAGGGAACGGTCTCTGCGGAAGGCGGAAAGGGGTGGAGATGGGAAAATGTGGCTAGTGGTGGGATCCCGTAGGAGGTTGCGGAAATTTTGGAGGATTATGTGTTTTATGCGACGGCTGATGGGGTGGAAGGGAAGGACTAGGGTGACTCTCTCTCTGTTGTGACTAGGAGGAGGGTGAGCAAGGGCGGAGCTGCGGGGTACCGAAGAGACACAAGTGAGGGCCTCATCTATGATGGGAGAGGGGAACCCACATTTCCTAAAGAATGGGGTCATCTTGGATGTTCCAGTAATTAAACACCTCATCTTGGGCGTAGATGCAGCGTAGACGGAGGAATTGGGAGTAGGGGAAAGATTCTTTGCAGGAAGCAGGGTGGGAAGAAGTGTAGTTGAGATAGTTGTGCGAGTCAGTGGATTTGTAATAGACATCAGTCAATAGTCTATTTCTTGTGATGGAGACGGTGAGATCAAGAAAGGGGAGGGAGGTGTTGGAGATGGCCAAGTAAATTTGAATGAAGGATGAAAATTAGTGGTGAAGTTGATGAAGCCCATGAGTTTATCAGGAAGATCGATATTGCCATTGGAATTACATTTATTTTGTAGACCTTTAAAGTTTCGTTTTAGCTTAGAGATACAGCGCGGAAACATGCCCTTCGGTCCACCCAGTCCGCTCCAACCAGCAATTCCCCGCACACTAACTCTATCCTATACACAATAGGGACAATTTACATTTATACCAAGCTGATTAACCTACAAATCTGTACGTCTTTGGAGTGTGGGAGGAAACCGAAGAACTCGGAGAAAACCCACGCGATCATGGGAAGAACGTACAAACTCTATCGAGACTTTGGACCACTGAGGTTTGTGTAGATAAATCATAAGGCACTTATTATTCTGAATAGCTAGGTACGTTTAGTTTGGTTTCGGATCACCGGTTCTTTATAAACTTGCAACATAAAACTATTTACAATATAAATAAAATATTGTAAGTAATATTATACTATATGTTATGAGAATAATACGAAGATGTTTCACTCGCCTGAAACACTTTCTTGGAGATCCCGTGATCTATTCACCTGTTTAAGCTAAATAGCGGGACTTGTGCATAAAAAACAGCAGAACATTCTTAGTGGAAGGCGGCAAGTACTTGTACTCTGGGAAACAATGAATTGGTTCATAATCTTTTAAATGCTGCGACAACGTGTTAGCTCACTTGTTTTTGTGTTAACGTTAGATTTAATTATACCCACACAGAGTCACGGAATAAGCAGAATTTGCAGAAAATAAATGAAGTCAACCAATTTGGGGCGGTTTAAATTTGAGTGCCGGGGATGGATTGAAAGGCCAAGGAAGATGCTCAACTCGAAGCCACATCCCAGCTGGCTGGCTTTCACAAGCTTGGGAAAAAAGAGTAAATCAGAATCCTCTTCAGTAGGAAGGAACTGGAGATGCTGGTTTAAACCGAAGATAGACACAAAAAAGCTGGAGTAACTCAGCGGGACAGGCAGCATCTCTGGAGAGAAGGAATGGGCGACTTTTCGGGTCGAGACCCTTCCTCAGACCCTCTTCAGTGATAGCGGGTGAGTGTAGCCACTGTTAGCAGGAGTGAGCGGCATAGATATAGATCTTGTGCCACCCATGGTATGCATTCATGTTCCATTGTACAAACTCCAAACTAACGCGATGCTAACAAGCGATAGACTCGGCAACACTACACATTGCTAATTAGTCTAATTAGGATGGCGGCATCAGCTCTTCTAGGGATGGAAGCTTTCTTATCACAATGCTTTAATAATGCACAAGCGCCCGCATTCTTGGACAGCAAGGGAGTAGAGGAGGCAGGAGGCAGGAGAAGCGATCTCGCTCTTTAAAGATTTGTTTCTCCTTTGTGGGATAGTCAGGCCGATTGATATTAATAAAACGATACTCTGTGACAAATCCCGTTGTTCTTCCGCTCATTGCTTTGTTTAATAACGCTCTCAATTGATAGTCCACTGTGGGTTTAGATACACAAGGAACAGACTACACAAAAAACATTAAATAGTAGACAGTTGTCATTTCTATATTTGATGGATAGCAAGAATCTCTTGCAAAACCACCCGCAAATCCTCAAAATGATGAAGTAGTCTTTAGTTTATTAGAGACACCTATGATGACAGAAAGATACACAAAGAAACATCGAAAATAGATGCAGGAGTAGGCCATTCGGCCCTTCGAGCCAGCACCGTCATTCAATATGATCATGGCTGATCATTCAAAATCAGTTCCTGCTATTTCCCCACATCCCTTGATTCCTTTAACCCGATGAGCTAAATCTAACTCTCTCTTGAAAACACCCAGTGAATGGGCCCCCACTGCCTTCTATGGCAGAGAATTCCACAGAGAGATTCACAGCTCTCTGGGCGAAAAGGGTTTTGTAAAGCATGTATATTTATCTAAGTCGTATTTGAATGTATCCGCTGCTACAATTACATTCTAAATAGCTCCAGATATTACAGAAGGGAGTATTACTACAACTTTTTAAGTTGCAGGGAGATATTACTGAAACTATTATATTTAAGGATCAGCAATCTGATATTGTCGAGAATAAAATGGATCATACTGCGTTCTTATTTTACAAAATCCTTTCAATCAATATAAAACAAGCTTGCCCGATTCTATGAAATTCTCCAGTATATTTACACAGAATGTAGTGATTTATTATTATCCAGTCTAAAACTTTATTACAAAAGTCCTTGTGTTTATAGGAGAGAAAAAAGTACAATCGAAATTCACGATGAATCAGAACATATTTAAATAGCGGGTATTCCAAGATCCCAATAAAACCACCCTCTGCGTGTGGTTTGGTGGAAGTTAAGCTTTTAATTGGTCAATAAATTATAAAAGGGAGTGTGTTGGTAGGTGCAGGTGTAAAAACAAAGTACTTGTGTTTGGCTGGACTTATCGGGCAGGTCACCCCACACCCACAACACTGTCACCATCGGGTCAACTGACAACAAAACAAACAGCAGTCACACGGAGAGCACAGCAGATGGGAAACGCACCCGTTTAAAGAGACAGTATCCTTGTGTTGGTCTAATTAGCCGGTAATTCGAACCCCCCACAAACCAGAGCTACAAGCCCCGTCCTTTTAACGTGCCGTCGTTGCATTGATGTGCGACGTGTTGAGAATGCTATCCAATTGTGCACGCTTAGTCCTCACTGCTATTGACAATTCATTTGTTTTGAACAACTCTGTGCAATTAAAATTAACTTTGTATTGATGTAAAACAGGCAGGAGCTGTGTTAATAACGTGTGGTGCCAACTCTTGAGCACTGGATATACACAACAGACATGTGGCGGGCAGATTACAATCAACTACCGTGTAGATAATTCACTGTCATCGTTGTATCTTACCATATGTCATATGTGACATGGTAAGATGTGACGTAAAACATGTTATCTGTTATATCTTGCCATGTCACATATCTGGTATTTGTTACAATAGTTTGATCTTCGCCAATGAGTTGTGTATTAAGAAATATTAGAATCTTAATATTTCACAAAGTACTGAAATAACTCAGCGGGTCGGGCGGCATCACTGGAGAACACCAACCATAGTCGAATGGCGGGGTAGACTTGATAGCTAGTTCTGCTCCTATAACGTATGAATTTACGGACATGGATAGGTGACGTTTCGTGTTGGGCCTTTCTTGCCGACACAAAACGTCAACTATCTATTTCTCCAGAGATGCTGCCTGACCCACTGAGTTAATCCTCCACTTCATATCTGCTTTTTTTTTTGTAAACCAACATCTACAGTTCTCTGTTTCTAACAATATTTTCACTATTTAACTTATTTACAAACCAAAAAAATCTGCTGTTTACAGACACCAGGTGATAGCTAGAAATTCACAAAGATGACTTAATAAAGAATAATTAAAAAACTTACGACATAAAAGCAGGCAATTCGGCCCTTCATGTTCTTGCCATTGGGAAATAGCTACCCGGTCTCATCTCATCTTCCATCTTTAGGTTCTGTGACGTTGCACGCGATTGATCTTCAAGTGGACATTGAATGCATCGAGAGTCTCTGTAGGCTGTGCGATTCAAACGTTTGCCGTCCTCATCTCCCCTCCAATCGTTTAAGTGTATTCTCCGATTTCTGGTCGTGCGGAGAGAAATGTCCTTCCTGTATATTCTATCTGGGCCCTCGTATTTTATACACCTGCCATCCCTCAGAATCCCCTGTTCCAACGAAAATAAGTCCAGCCTATCCAGATTTTCTACAGATGTAGCAATATCCTCGTAAATCACCCCATGCACCATCTCCAGTACAGTTATATCCCGACTATGCACAAAAGGACACACAGTGCTGGGGTAACTCGGCAGGTCAGGGAGCATCTCTGGAGAGCAGGGATAGCTGGCGTTTCGGATCGAGACCCTTCTCCAGATTGACTATGCATGAGTTAGTGCCTGATATATAAACGTAGCTCTCTGGTGCATCGTGGAGGGAAATCTATTTGCCTTGACCTTTGCAACGAAAAATGCTTATTTTATATGGGATGTTACCTTTAAAGGATTCGTCAGTGTGCCTCAGTGTCTGGTGTTAAAGGATTCGTCAGTGTGCCTCAGTGTCTGGTGTTAAAGGATTCGTCAGTGTGCCTCAGTGTCTGGTATAACAGCGATGTTTAACGCAAAGCTTTCGCACACCAACGCGCACACATGACTGCAGTCACGCGATATAATCAAATACAGACTTAAACAAGGATACCATTGCTGATTGTAACGCAAATACTGTCAGATGCCTCCAGACCTGTGTAGTCTTGAAGAAAGAGACCGTGGCCTTTAGTAACTTTCAACAAACGACGCAGCATTCGCTTTAGAACGAAGTTTATGGCATTTCAAAGCGACATAACGGAAGAAAATGCCATGAAACCTGCAGACCATCTTATTTGCAGAGTCCTGGAAATTATGTTGGACATTCCTTGCAAAGGGAAAAGGAGAATTTGAAACGTATTTACTGAATGTTTAAGAACATCAAATAATTTCGTAAAGGCTTTTTCTACTGAATTTCTTTCAGAAATTGTTTGACGTTTCTTCCAAAACAGGTAGATGGAACATCAACTGCTCTTAGAATAATATAAAATTGGCACTTAAAAAAAAGTTAAAGCATTTTCGTTGGAAATTCTCAATGGTTAAGTGATTAGCGTGGAATTTGATATCTAAGAATATGGAGACGCTTGTGTTTTTGCGATAGAGGATGGTGTAGGTGGCTTGGATTTTATTGCGCCCAATGTTTTCGGATTGACCACACACAATAATCATCTGCTTAAAGGTTCCTGATAAAGTTAGAGCAAGTTTCCGCAGAACATAAGGAGCTTAAGCATTCGGTGATAACTAGGGAATTTCAAAAGTAGATCACTTCACTTTTACACAGATCAGTTACATCGAACTCGTTTAAGCAAACAGCGTTGGAGATTTTATATGAAGTGTCATTTATATAATTTATATAAAGATTTCGAATAAAGTACATTCGGGGTTGTAGGGGAGCGGTGGTGGAGGGGGCAATAACGAGGGGAAAGTGGTGCTGTTTAATAGAGCAAGGCAAACATGGGCTATCACAGCAGATAAGTATGTCTCGTGTTTCACAGTGGGCAGTGGTATTTAGCTTAATATTCAGCCCTTAGTGTTAATGATGACAAGTTGTGTTAATGGTGCAGGTGCACTGTGAATACTCCTCACGGTTGCATCCACAAGGGCTCGGAAACATTTCACTGTATTTGACAGTTGAAACACCAGTTTAGTACTTTTTCCACGCCTTTAAATCTCTTTCAATTTATTTTTGTTTTAATGTTAAAAGCTGTAAAGTCAATTCCAGTCACCAGAGCAATTCTAACCTATACCATTAACCCTCGTTTGATTTATGATTCTGGATTTTCATCCCCATCGCATTTCACCTTTATTTTTTTTCTACCAGGGAATGCATCGCAATTGGAGGAGTTCAAGATATCTTTGAAAAAATAATGTTTATTTTACTTTGCACGTAAACTTCATAGTGAAACCGACTCTGCACTTGTAACTTGTTCAGTCAAGGTCATTTATTTCGAATGGCAAACCATTAATCTGAGGGCATTTGTCTTCCTGCAGGCGTGTATGGATAACATCCATTGTGATGGAGAGCTAAGGTTTTCTGATGGGCAGCTTAATCAGCAGTTACGTGTTATTTACTTACAACTATTTAGTTGTTATTTATGTTTCTACATATGGTTCAGGGGAAATATAGCCATCCATCACCATGCACGTAAAAGCTCCGTCAAGCAATCAAAACAAAGAAGACATCTTGAAATAGCGTGTACCCTGTCACGCAAAGCCTTATAAAGCTGCCCGGTGCCATTATTCAGTCTACTCTTGCATATATATGGGCGTGAACCTTATACCTCACCCTCGCGTTCCCCCAGTGGAGTACTCCAGAAAAAAAGAGGCAACTCATCTTTTATTTTACTTCTGTTTGATTATACATTTGCAAAAAAAAAAAAAATGCTACACCTTCTCTGGCCGGGAAAAAAAGGTGCAGTGCAAGTCATTTAGAAAGCTCTCGCGATCCGATCCAATCTTTGCCTATAGGCATTTGTCTTAAAATTGGTTGGGCAAAATTTCTTCCTCTTATTCTGAACCCAAATGCTTGGAGGCAGACCCCAGTTGGGTTTAGTGTCCTCTTGTGGCCTGCTAACATTCAATGTAGAGAAAGTTCCACCACGGTTTGTCCCGGTTCATGTTTCATTCAATGGGATGACCGATTTTTCTTTTCAACTTTTCTTCCAGGCAGAACAGTCTTAAAGAGGTAACACTTTGAATAGTCACTCGAATTATTAGACTTCATCTTTCATAATTGTTTTTATACCATTGCGTGAACCAACCACTGACTCAAGTCCTTTGCATAATTTGAACCGTCGGGGATCATGTCCAAACTGTAATGAAATATATGCAGGATTCAAGGATACAAAAGATATTTCGGAAAAACTGCAATTCAGGAAGATCACGAAAAAATGATAAGGACAACGCCTAAACACGCCAGGCATTCTAGAAATGGAAGAGACCCTCGTTATTATTGCATTGACCCCCAGATTCGTAGCATTCATTACAGATTACACACTGGGATGACGGTCATTATTGAAAATTCAATCTGAATTGAACTAAATTGAATAAACTCGGATAAACACTGTCAGATGGAGTGGCCGCTTGAAAAAGCTTGAATCTAATGGAGGCGTTGGGGTCGTCAATAAAGGCCTAATTTACCTGAAGTGCGGATTTGGACCACTTAATTTGAATCTCCCCGTTTTAAATGTTATGCTTTACGCGTGTTAATTTAAAAGGTATAGCAACACTCCCCACATATTCGACTATTCGCTTCAATATTGATTTGAAATTATCACTCACGTTAAACGCGTATTTTGTTTTTGTTTTTGCACTCCCTTTATACTCCGGCGTTTTGAAATGTTATAGAGAGATTTTTTAAGAGGAAATTTACCGCCCTCATGGCACGCACTGAGGAGTCGCATGTTATATTCGCCTTGCATTGGTCGTAGCAAGGAAATCGCAGGGAATACAACAGCGCTCGTTTCATTTGTAACGGTGTCCCTGCAATCTGGTGTTGGTCCCCCGTAACTGTTGATCGATTCAGTTTACGTTAAACAACAGCAGCCCACCATTCGCTGGATCATTATTGGTTCGGTAAATTATCGAGCATACTTGGTCCTCCAGATGACAAATATTCGAGTTTTTTAAATTAATTGAAATAACTAATTGCATCAAAATGGAGACCAAGGTGTATCTACAGCTAAAGATGTAAGTAAATAAGCTTCCATGTCACGGAGATCTCCCGGTTTCCGGCATGCGCTCTGTAAACCATGACCCGTTGTAGAAAGAGGTCTGATATTTGCACATTAGGGGACGTGGTTCTAACCTAAATGTGAGCGTGCTTGACATGGAAACGTCGTCTTGAATTTCTGCTGTGTTCGCCTTTCTCAGTTGGAACAAGTGAGGGCCAAGTGGGCGAATAAACGGAGCAAGAGTCCGGAGGAAAGCTCCTTGCTAAAGCTCCTGCTACTCTCAGGCGGATAAAGAAAGCATTCTGGAACAAATTATGGATTCAGTCTTGATGCTTTAACGAATCTCGCAAGCGAATATCACTTATTTCAGTACGTCTCCAAGTTATAGACACAGGGTTCAGTGGTTTCTCTTACTAGAACTATGGGTGAAAGCGGCCATGACCATTGTAATGTGCGATTGGAGGTTATTTCTCCCCCACCCCCACCCCTTCTCCATCTTGTGAGAGCCCACCTTTTCAATTACCCGAGAAAGAAAGTTCATTAATCTGGGCTCGGATTATGCTTTAGGTAAATGTGC
Organism: Amblyraja radiata; assembly: GCF_010909765.2. Taxonomy (NCBI): domain Eukaryota; kingdom Metazoa; phylum Chordata; class Chondrichthyes; order Rajiformes; family Rajidae; genus Amblyraja; species Amblyraja radiata. The sequence goes on along the minus strand of NC_045958.1, from coordinate 116,873,415 downwards.
GCTTGTTTTCCTAAACGATGTAGATGGGCCCACTAATAATAGTTTCGTGCATTCCTCTGTGCTATTTAATCTACACGGGCGCCCTGTCTTCCTGTTTCACGTTATGAGTGACCTCTGGTGTGATTTCGACAGTGTTTAATTGTCAAATGTACAGACAAGGAAATAATGAGAATTCTTACTTGCAGCAGCATAAAGGCCTGTAAACACAATATACATATACACATATTTCTAATAAACAACATTTCAATAAACTAATAACCATAATAGTCGAAAAACCAGAAATCCTCAGTGTATGATTTGCCTACAATGGCGGGTTGTATATTATCTTATTACTGGATTATGTGTCTATAATGTTAATTCATTTCATCTCTAAATCCTCTAAATCCTTCTATTCCCTCAAATGTTGTTTGAAGAACCGGAGCTCTGCAAACTTCCAGAGTGCAAGCTGACGCATTAAACTGAGGCAACCTGACGTATTAATTGCACCCCGGGCTGTGGGGGAGATAACGGCGCTGATATTTCAGATTTTATAGCAATTGCCTGTTTACTGAGATGTGTCCTTTGAAGAGTAGAACAATTACTACAAACAGCTTCGCTGGCTTCAAAGAAGAGTAGATGGGCTGTGTGCATGCTATAGGAAATCCCATTCACAAAGAAAAATAGTGGCCTTCTTTGTTGTCACACCTGCAATGCACTAAATGGAAAAGATTGCCACAATTTCTCTCAGCGGTTCAGCTCTGCAGTTCGCCGCTTTGAATGTTGCTTGAACCTATCGCACCTGTTCAAGTCCCTTGGTCGTAAAGTAACAATTGCAAACTTTTATTGTACGTGCCGTGAAAATTGATTTTTTTTTTTGTGTATTAAATTCAAACGTTCCTCGTCGGCAATTATTTGGAGTCTGGAAAATGACGTTGAGTAACATTACAGGTTGTTTTTAGTTTATTCAGGCCTGAGGATTTCGGTTTGTTTTCCTGCATTTTCTTGGCAATTGTCGCCTTCGGTGGGCGGTGCTGTCCAGTAGGTAAACTTCCTTATTAACATTGACGTTTAGAATATTGAATACCAACGTGTTTCCCCACACCCATTCTTTCATGTTGAAGGGGCAAGGGAAATCACCCGATCAGTTCCGAATACAGTACATTCTCAAATGAATATCAAGGCTTAATGTTATAAATTAAATCCCCGCTAAGTAAACTAATTGGCCACTAACCTAACACAAATGGGTTGTGTGAACTGAAATCCCTGAAGATTGTTCGTTTAAAAAAAAACAGGCAATTGAATTATTTTATTTAAATCAGGTTAATGATACTAGAAGATAGATACGAAAAGCTGGAGTAACTCACCGGCCAGGCAGCATCTATACTGATATAGTTGTCTGTCTGCCAGTCAGATGAGTAACGGTCGATTCAAGATTTTACCAGGCCTCTCGAGATGTTTATCGACTTGCTATAAATTAGTTGTTTTAAGTGCACCTCGTTTGCTTTGGAAGTTATTTGGTGTACACACAAAATGGTGGAGTGACTAATTATTTGGTATCATTGCAAAGGAGAGATATTTTATGTAAAACTTTCCTTAACGCATTTTGTGAAATGTTACATATGAACATAAATAAGAAAAGCAACATGCAGTAAAAATGTCTTCATGGAGCTCTAAGAACTAATGGTTCTGGAGTTTTTCCTCGTAGCTTAATTAAACGTAATGCAAGTGTTTATTTGCAGGGCGATTATTCAGGAGCCTGGCAGACAAGGAACAGAAACCAACTTCCCCCCACATACGCCACCCCCTTTACATTACATTGTTTAGAATTATCTATTATTTTTTATTTGGTTTATTTACTGGATTTACCGCTTAAAATACTCGAATTTAAAGGATTGGTGCGTGACAACCTCATGCCACAGAGCAGGATGTCATTAATAATATAATATTTTCCAATATCTTTCATCAAACGCAGAACGCCATGCACCGAAGGCATAGTCGTGACTGCGTGCACTAACATTGTTTTAAGTTGTGGGGAAAGGCATCTCTCTATTACCATTGAAAAGAGGTCTTGACAAATAAACGTGGTGAATATTAGAGTAGTCCATCCCATGCACAGTAACATTAGGTTCACAGTAATATTAGAAGCACAAGAATATGCTCTTTAAATGGATAATACCAAGGATGCATACAAATTGAAATCAGAACTATGTATTAAATTACCAGCACTTACCATTTTCTTAAAATTCAAAGCGTTCTTTCCAATTATGAAGATTTTCATCTATAATGGCATTTCATGTAAAACCACGGGGACCCACTAAAATCCCATTGGATTCTTTAAGTTATATATTTTTAACATTAGCGAAAACGGTCAGCCGCCTGTCAGTTCGATTCGACTTTTTAATAATAAACTCGTTTTGCTACAGACTGCTTTAGCAATCTACGCTGCAAAAGTTGTGGTAAGAGGAAATGTAATCTAAACGTTTAGGAAACCAATCTATTTTCAGCTAAACTCTTTTATCTGATCTTGAATGTCAAATCGCAGATATTTCTATAATCTGATACTAAAAGTTAAAATGTTTCCTAATTAATTTAATTAACCACACCAAGAAATATTTTAAATTATCATTTTTATTTTTTTTAAGAAAATGAGAAAACGATGCATTAAAATAATACAAGATTGTTTGCCAGTATTCATGTCTTAACAATTATTTTGCCTTAGAAAGGTACATAGTCTATAAAACATAACATCCTTATACAAAACACAGGTTAAAAATATCAGATAGAAAGGCATTTCAAAATCTTCTGTTTCACAGTTTAGAATTTTGTTTTATTTTATTTTACCCATTACATTCTTTAACGAGGTTATTTTTTACTGTACAGAGTGACTGGTAGATAAACTATTTGGTGGACTCCTATAAACAGAGTTACTTTTTATCACCTCCAATGCTATTTTAAATTTTCTGAGTCAATTTGAATTTTTACACCTGAGATGTCCCAAAAACACCAGTTTTTAAAACAGTACCTATTTAGTGTCTTTTAATATAACGCTTTACAGATATTTCTGCATTTTAAGTCAAGTCTTTGGAAGTGTACATAAATATATATACAGCTGAACTCGTGGGAATCCGCGTTTTGTTGACGTATAGGAAATGTACAAAAATAATCCTACCTTCAGAGAGAGACGTACATTAAAGTCTATAAACAGCCGTTAACATTTGGAATCCTACCATTAAAGTTCCCTGCATTTTGTGTGACAGTTTCTTGATGCAGACTTGGCAGAGCCGATGAAGAGGAAGGTATTGATGATAATAGAGGAACGGCTGGAGACTGGGACGAGCAGCTGGCTGGAGTGGCGTTGCCCCCTATGATATTTTCTATGGAGAAGGGGGACCGTGACATGGTCGAGTTGTGTTTGACAGAATGTCCCAGGGTTAGTGGCGGACTGAGCTGCGGGTAGAAGGAGTTCCTGGCTAGCTCGCTGGCGGGCAACACGGGCGGAGCGGGGACGGACTGGGCCTGCCTTGAAGGATGCTGAAAGGCAAAAACGGCAGAATGAGGATGGTAAGCTTGGATCTGAAGCCCGTATCCACAGCCGTAAGGTCCATAACCACACGCAGGGATATAATTACCATGGTCCCGGAGCAAATCCGCCGACTGCTGTCTTTTGAACCGTTTACGTCTCCGTAAAAAGCTGCCGTTGTCAAACATATCAGCAGATTCGGGGTCCAGCGTCCAGTAGTTGCCTTTGCCAGGATTACCCGGCTCCCTGGGTATTTTGACGAAGCAGTCATTTAAGGACAAATTGTGCCTGATTGAGTTCTGCCAAGCGGGGAACTTCTCCCTGTAGTAAGGGAACCTATTACTGATGAATTCGCAGATCTCGCTCAGAGTCAGTCTCTTCTTCGGACTCTGCAGGATGGCCATTGTGATCAGGGCTATGTAAGAGTAAGGAGGCTTCACCAGAGGGTTTTTGCTGGTCGCTTTGTAAGTGTCCCGGTTGGACGGACTGTCCGCGCAGGAGCCGGAGGGCGACCGAGGCGTGAGGATATCAGCGCGCATTTGGCTCACGAACGAGTTGCCCCCCCGGGTTGTCTCGTCCTCGTCCCCTTCCGCTCCGTCTCCCACCACATCTATGTCGGTCTCTTCCGAGACGATGGACGCACCGGACATATCAGAACTCAGAGTCATAATACAAAGAGATCCGGGGATTCGCCGGCGGATCTGAGAGGCTCTAGGGCGATTCTCAGCAAACTGCAGCCAGCTTCCCACATAAGGAAATCTGAGCGAAACAAAAAAGACAGCTGAACTGAAAATCCGTCCCTCTCGTCAACTTCCTCAGTTCCTTTGACCGCCTCCGCTCCAGAGATCAACCGGGGTCCCGAATAAACCTGAAATAGAGCGCCTCTCTCTCTCAGCCTTTTCTCGAAGAATGTAATAAAATCATCTAAAAGGCGAGATCTCAGGCACAAATTGTAAGCTAAGGAGAGAGGGCGGATCTTCCTGAAGCCTTATATTACAGCAGAGATCACATGGCTCCAAACGTCACCACGGAATTAAAAAATCTTATCACATTCCTGCTTCCCAAAATCGAACAGCATTGTAAATAAGTAATGAGCGAAACGTTCACGTACGTTCTCTCCCCGTAGGAGTTCGTATGTTTTTTTTTTTGTTTTTTTTTTGTCTTTTCATCAAACATTTCTTTTTCCAGGTTGTGATCTTTAGCTTCCAAAAAAAAAACGTGTAAAATGGATATAGTTTGGAATTATTTTTTCCCCAGATGTACACGTGAGGGAAACATAATTCACCGAATGTAAACTTTAACAGAATGCAATGTTAAATGCAGGAATTGTTTCATCAATTTAACCGAAACCAGGACTGTTTCAATGAATGGCCGGGGGGCAAATTGCAATTATGAAACCTAACGTTTAAGTTTCCCATCTCGGCTGCAGTTTTGCGCAGAAATAAACTTTTTTCTTCTTTTAACAATAAAGTATTGAAGGTCCCCGGAGAAAATGGAACGAACACAAACATTGTGCACTCCAAATTGGCTCTTTCGCCTTTTGAAGTTTGCATGAAATTAAGTAGATTTTGTAACTAGGTTGGAGGTCTGTGAAAACACACTGTCAGGCTTTACATTTTTCCATGAAGTTTGTATAGCGAACAAAGCATAGAAGCATCCCGAGGGGGGTTTGCCATAACACATGAAGTAACCGTTTCCTCTTCACGGTTCAGTTTTAATTAATTTTCTCGCTTTGTGAACTTCCACGGCAAAAGGTTGGTGGATCACATTCAACGTTAACGTTTAAGATACATTTTCCGAAATGTGAAAAGACTCGTATCATCTCCCATCCCTACATAGTCTCGATGGCATGTAACAAGTCAAGAGAAAGGTCAAGAGTATTTTATTGTCATATGTTCCAAAATGCAACAATGACATTCTTACTTGCAGCAGCACAACAGGTACGTAAACATAGTACTGGGCACATATCAATATAAACAACAAAAAGTTCAATAAATTAAAAAAAAATAACAATGTAGCGCATATACAAAAACAACGCCCAAAGTCCTTAGTGCAACCACGGCAGTTTGAGCTTATAGATCTAGTTGGAATTCGTAGCATTAAGTAGCCTGGTGGTGGTTGTGATAATGCTGTTCCTGAACCTGGACATTCGAGTTTTCATTTTCTTCCTGATGTCAGGAGTGAAGTGAGAGTGTGGCCAGGATGGCGTGGGTCCTGGGTGATGCTGGCTGCTTTTATGAGACAGCGCCTCAAAAAGGCAGCCACAACAGCATTTCTGCGAGGCAACGAATTCATTCACCGTAAAAAAAAACAGTGGAGTTTCTCAAAAGACCTGAATATTGTTCACGACACCGAAGAAATTGCTCTTAAAGAAGCCTCGGTCATTTTGCTAATAGTTGGCGGTGTCACCGAAATCTGGTAAAATGATGCATTATCGCCTGTTCAATGGTCAGAAACCGCATCGAAGTACAAAGGAGATACGACGCAGCTTCTGCCATTCACTCTATTTGACCCAGCGCCAGTACATTCTGTAAAAGAATAACTCCAAATGCTGCAAATGATGTTGAGTGGAAGTCTCCCGAAAAATCAGCTTATCCATAAATCAAAGACGTATTCACCAGGTAAACTTATTTCTTCATCAACTGACTGAGCAGTTAAGAGTTACACCGCATAGAATCGGGCCCTTCGGCCCAATTTGCCCATGCTGACCAAATGCCCTAATCCCGCCTGCCCGTGATTGGCCTATATCCATCTAAGCCTTTCCTGTCCGTGTACCTGCCCAAATATATTCTAAATGTTTAAATGTTTTTTATAGTACCTGCCTCAACTACCTCCTCAGGCAGCTTGTTTTATACACCCACCACCGTCTATAGGACAAAGTTGCCTCTCAGGTTCCTATTAAATCTTCCCCCTCTCACCTTAAACCTAGGTCCTCTGGTTAGTAATTTTCCTACTCTAGGTAAAAGGCTCAAGAGTCAGGAGTCAAGAGAGTTGTATTGTCATGTGTCTCAGATAGGACAATTACATTCTTGACAATGAAACTCTGTGCATTCACCCTATCTATTTATCTTATTTTTTGTAAAGACCACTCTGTGACGAACTGTTCCCGTTTACAAGTAGCTAGCATCTATATTTCTATGAAAGAAACTGATATTGACGGAATTTGTAAATGGGAGATATTTGATTGCGTATGTGATACTATGTGTAATTTTAAAGGAATAACCAACGTGCCATTTAACGAAATACATTATGCGATTCGAACATCGCCTATAAGACGAGCGGAGAGTGTTATCCAGCTCTCTCGCTTGTCGGTACACAGGGACTTATGGATATATATTGGAATCAGTAAAAAAAATAAGACGAAATTACTTCAAAGTAGAAAAATGCAAATTGTTGCGGTAAAATATGCGAACAATTATTACCGAACTATGATTTGAACTCTAAATTAATTGTACAATTAAAAATTCTATGGATCAAAGCTGCTCAATATAGTCTCGATCATCCCTAGTAGATATTGAAATATAAAATGTGGCTAGCACATATTAAATGAAAAAAGTAACTCCACAGCTGTGTACAGGATGCATTTATACCAGTAAAAATTAGGAAATGGTCACAGTGTAACAGCAAAACAATAATTAAATTCACTGCACAAAATAATTAGGCTCGGCAATAAACGAACACAATTCGGGACGTTGTTAGGGAAATGCACCTTTGAAAGAAAAAGCGCCACCGCTCGCCATAACATTGTCATTCATTATGCGGTAGACCTGAAGATTAATAGAAGCTAGTTCATACAAAGTTAACATAAATATTGTTCTTTTCGTGTTTCGTTTGGCATTGCGCAAAATGGCCCAACACCAGACAGGAAGAACAACGGCGAGGAAGTGATTTTTAAAAGCTGTATTTTATGATATGGCTCAGAGTTGTTAGGACAGAGTTGTTTTAGTGGACTTCATTTTATGTCATTTTGCCTACTTTGGGGGTTCGATACTTTTAAGATCTCAAGATAAGTTTTGAATCATTTTGTAAATATTCCGAAAATATCAAGCGATATGTTTGTGTTGGTAAAAGCCCTTCTTCATTTTAAAGTACGCATTCCTCACTGTTTCTTCCATAATGAATGGGAACGCGTACATCCCGAAAACAACGCCCCCTCCCGAACTCTGGAAGTTTTGATGACATTCATTTTTGAATTCTACATTGCTCTGAAAAATAAGGATTTGTCCGATCAGCCGGTGCTGATTTAAAAAGACTTAACCTTCCAACGTTGTTTTAATTATTTAGTCTCAATAGTGTTTCAATACGTGTTCGAACTCGGCTGCCCATTTTGATAACACGAGTTAATAGTGGTTAGAATAAGATTTATTGAACGCCATCATAATCATTAAAGGTTGTTACAATTTACTTAAATAAAACGAAATATCTGACCCAGAAGGAAGTCTTTAAGAAGGAACTGCAGATGCTGGAAAATCGAAGGTACACGAAAATGCTGGAGAAACTCAGCGGGTGCAACAGCACCTATGGAGCGAAGGAAATAGGCAACGTTTCGGGCCGAAACGTTGCCTATTTCCTTCGCTCCATGGATGCTGCTGCACCCGCTGAGTTTCTCCAGCATTTTTGTGTACCCCAGAAGGAAGTCTACCGCTCTCGTCTGTGAAACAAAGCTGCACAATTTCACGTGATCAGTTCCACTATTGAGTGACAATGATCCAAAGCATTCTGCTCCCAAACGCTATGTACAGTCATCGTATTATTTTCTCTCTTCAACGTTTTTGGTTGTAACTATGCGTAGGCAATAGATAAGGCGATTGATTTCTAATTGACTGACAGAATGAACTCATGGCTAGATAAGTTGGACGCATGGACGAGGGCTATTCAGCAATCTTTTCAGAACATTGTATGGGGCAGCTTGGTTATCATGCCAAAAGACCTCGTTGTTAACGAAACATGCCAATTTGTGCACAAGCATGCATTGTTGAGATATCGGAGATGTTTAGATATCAAAACTTAAGTGGTGAATGAATCTTTCTCCTGCTGCACAGCGAAAAACAAAATGCAATGTTTTATTTCGACCAGTCTGCCACTGACCTAAGTGCCATTCTTCATTTATTCGGACTGTAAATTCGAAATACAAGAATCTTCCTTTCTTGAAATATTATCATAGGTAATCCTATTCACTTTATTTATCACTGCCTTTGTGTTTCGACGAACTATTTATAAACCTAATAAATACCAAGTAACAAACCTAAATCTAAACGACTTGATCCCATTTTCCTCTTATCTTAATGCCACCTATTTATCTCAAGAGTTTTTAAAAGAGGTGGTAGACTTGAAACATTATAACTATTTCTCTCAACTGATGCTGCCCGACTTATCGAGTATTTCAATTTTATTTTTCAAATTTCCAGCAACTGTAACTTTTAACCTTTTGCCTCAGAAAAATTGTTTTTAAATTAGTAATAGTAAATCAAGCCACACTCTTAATCCAACAGCACGATACTGTAGATGTTGTAAAGCTGAAATAAAAACTGAAAACTGAAAATCGGCTTGTACTCGCTAGAATTTGGAAGATTGAGGGGGGATCTTATAGAAACTTACAAAATTCTTAAGGGGTTGGACAGGCTAAATGCAGGAAGATTGTTCCCGATGTTGGGGAAGTCCAGAACAAGGGGTCACCGTTTAAGGATAAGGGGGAAGTCTTTCAGGACCAAGATGAGAAAAACATTTTTCACACAGAGAGTGGTGAATCTGTGGAATTCTCTGCCACAGAAGGTAGTTGAGGCTAGTTCATTGGCTATATTTAAGAGGGAGTTAGATGTGGCCCTTGTGGCTAAAGGGATCAGGGGCTATGGAGAGAAAGCAGGTACAGGATACTGAGTTGGATGATCAGCCATTATCATATTGAATGGGTGCAGGCTCGAAGGGCTGTATGGCCTACTCCTGCACCTATTTTCTATGTTTCTATGTTTCTATGAGATTACTCAGCAGGTCAGGCAGGATCTGTGGTGAGGTCAATGTCACTGTTCAATGACGTTTCATCAGAACTCATCAGAGAGAAAACAAGCTTTAAACTGCAGATAAAGTGGAAAGTGGTGCTGAAAACAAAAGGAAGATTCGATGGTGCCAACTGAATGAAGTTGGAAAGGCTTACTAATTTTCAGATAAATTGTATTGTTTTCAAGACAAATGTGAAGCAACTATTTTGGGACGTTTAGCTGAGAGACCAAGGAGTACAAGTAGAGTTCCCTCGCTTATAGAGGTTTATAAAATCATAATGGGCATAGATAAGGTGAATAATCTGTCCCGAGTGGCCTTCTCCTGCACTTATTTTCTATGTTTCTATGTTTCTATTTTCCTCTGCTTAATAAATGCTGACTAAAGCACAACACTAGAGCATTATACACATGAAAAAGTAATTTTGAAGATAAAAAGAATAATCCTAAACCAAGAAAGAAAACTCCAAAAAAGTATATTATTATGCTAATAATAGACTATAAAATAGTTCCTGGTTTGTAATACAGTTGCTTCCTGTTTTACTTGGAAATATTTTGTCTCAATGGCCAGCATAAAAATGAAAGGATTTGTTGAACACATTGTTGCTAAAACACAAAGTACTTGTGCTATAACACCAGGATAAGCATTCATCAAGAAAACCAAGCCCAGTAATATCTAAACTACCTATAAAACACTTATGCTAGAGGACAATAACTAACTTTATATACAGTAATAAATGATCTACATGTTGACAAACACTGAAGCTAAATGTTTAACCAAGACACCCAATCCCAATGCCACATGAAAATCTAAAATGGCTTTTAAGTATATTATGAGAATGCAGAAATCCTACTCACAACTAGCTGAGAGAAACCCTGATTAAAGTATCACTACTCACATTTTTGAGGGGTGGGGGAATCTTTTGAGTTTGCTGAATTTTGTTTCCAACTTTGCAACTGAACTTTTATTAAAACCATGCATGCAATTGAACTTTTATTAAGCCCATCCATAGGAGGTAGTTTACACCCTGACTTGGCATGAAAACATATCCAGTACAGTGATAAACTAAACTTAAACAGAACCAACTAAGAATGCTAAATCAAATTTACATTGTTGTAAGAATGACTTATTCCAATGCTCTTTGCAATATTATAAATGTCACTTACAGTTGGAAGGGAGTGAGCAGGAAGATACAACTTCAATACTATCTGCTCACATTGTTCTAAATGCTCGTAGAGTTAATCTGCAATATAAACTGTTCCATTTGTTTTGTTAAAATTATATCATGTTACAGATGCTTTGGAATATGTTACAGACAGTCATTTTCATTAGGCAGGAATCCACGAGTCTGTTGAATAATTATGGTTAATAAAACTTTCCATAGAGGTAGGACACTTTCATCAATTTGGCGAGGTAAGTTTGAAATAGTGCTGTCAAGAAACATATATTTTCTCTTTATAGATCTAACCTCCAAAAGTAAAGTTTAATGTGTTGAAAGCTAAAAAAAAAAAGAAAACAATCACTATGGCAAAAGCAAACACAAGTTAATTCCTCTGCAACATATCACCAATGATAAATCTTCAATGTAACTCTAAAAGTGTTTCTAAAAGTTGCTAGTTATATTCTCAAGGCCAAATGATTTATGTAGAGCACATTTCTTGAGCATCCTTTTTAGATATGCTGAAGAGTTATGTGCTGTGAGCCAAAGAGTACATTTATGTTGTTTTCTTTGCTGAGGAATTTCGATGGTCACGTAGTTTCCTCGTGCCTATTTTTGTAAGTTTGGAAATGTGAGAATAAATCATTCCTCCTTGAAACTCAGTATGTTGTAAACTCATCACGGGCTAATTTAGTTACTGACTATTTTACTGTTTCTTTAATTCATGCATTTTTGGTGCAATACTTCTTACTTTTTTTAATTGGTTTTGAGCCTTGTCTTCATGTGAATGTGTCCGTCCCTGTATTAAACTTAATTTATTGTTTGGAAATTAATTGAAAATTATCAGCATTTTGCAACCCAAATGAAAAAAGCATTGAGCTGTGTGTTCAGTGAGACATGGCCAACAGTCCCGTAAGGAAAGTTCAATCTACATACACAGTTTGAGATAAATTCCAGTGCACTTTCTAAAATCTACTTGGAATATCGAAAAGGAACAGCAACAAATCCAAATAAAGAAAAGAAAAAAACATGTTCAATCAATTATATGGTTTGTATGTTCAACCAAGGAATTAAATGAATTAGATACAGTGTTAATTGTTCTCACTGAGCCTTGATTTTCCTTTAATGTTTGTTTTTTTAATTATATTTTAATGGACATTTAAGAAAAATTATGATTGTCCAAAGCATTTTTAAATTTGCCCTAATCATCCAGATTAATATGTCTAATCTTAGAACACATGCCTGTTTTGATGCTTGTGATGCATATAAAATTTACTTCAATTAGTTATTTTAGTACAATCTTTTATAAACTCCTTATGTTACAATGGCTCTCTGTGTGTTTTATATAATTTGGCTCAAGTATTTTTTATTAATTTGTTCCATATTTTGAATTATTATGTTTGCATTCATTTTATCAGATATCATGACAGAACATTATACTTCATTCCTTTGTCTGTCAATGTCTTGCCCTGTTATGTTCAGAAAATAGCAGATATAACATTAGTTTGTTGGAGTCTTAACAGAGAAATCATTTTCCGATTCAACTAAAAATGATGGGACTGCAACTGTGAAATCCTGAATATTTAAAAAAAATTGCATTAATTGATGAGATGGTACAAATTCATAAAACAATATAGGATTGAAGACCAAAACCTACGCTAATTCAGCACAGAGAGGCTCTGAAACAAGGGAACATAACACCGAGATTACAGTTGGCAATATCATCTGATTTGTTTGATTAGCTAAACTTTCTCTTCAATTTTAATAACGTTACACAGAGCAATATTATAATTAGAACATTCTAATCACATTATCCTTTAGGCTTTTATTTGTTCACATGGACTGGTTGATACAATTGAGCAATAAATTCCATAACTGAAAATTGTAATAGATTTAACGTTTCGAACACTATTCTGATTGTTTTCAAGACTAATTCCTGAACCAACAAACCATTGAGTTGTGTCTATCATCGAGTGTTGAAATTGCTTTATTCATTTTACTGAATTTTGGGTAACTATGGTTAAAAAAAAGTCTGCAAATATTCTTATTCTGTTTGGCAGATTACTGATTTTGACATCCTCTTTAGGTTTGAAATAAAGACTAAGCAAGGTGCAGAACAAAGTGCTGATTTACTACTATTTTGCACCTACGCTGAGAATTAATTTCACTCTCATAAAATAACCACACATTGTAAATAAGACATTGTAACCCCATTCTCCTGCCTTCTCCCCATATCCCTGACACCAGTACTAATCAAGAATCTGTCAATCCCTGCCTTAAAAATATTGACAAATGTCAACTTCCCCTTGTTTTTCAGGCACTGAAGCCCCAAACATTTACAAATGCAGCTTTGCGTTCACTTTTGTCAAATATATTTCAAATATTAGAGTTGAGTAAAATTTACACAAATCATTTGAGAAAGAAATAATTTTATTGCTTGAATATGATCCCAAAATTGTTGAAGTATTAGTGTGCGCATCATCTTGGAATGAAGGAGGGATGTCCGGATTAATTACAAGGTTTATTATACATTAAGGTTAAAGTACACAGACAGTTAATATAGACATTAGACAATAGACAATAGGTGCAGGAGTAGGCCAATCGGCCCTTCGAGCCAGCCGCCATTCAATGTGATCATGGCTGATCATCCCCAATCAGTATCCCGTTCCTGCCTTCTCCCCATATCCCCTGACTCCGCTATCTTTAAGAGCCCTATCTAGCTCTCCCTTGATAGCATCCAGAGAACCCACCTCCACCGCCCTCTGAGGCAGAGATGTGCACAAACTCCTAACTCTCGGTGTGAAAAAGTGTTTCCTCGTATCTGTTCTAAATGGCTTACCCCTTATTCTTAAACTGTGGCCCCTGGTTCTGGACTCCCCCAACATCGGGAACATGTTTCCTACCTCTAGTGTGTCCAAACCCTTAATAATCTTATATGCTTCAATAAGATTCCCTCTCATCCTTCTAAACTCCAGAGTATACAAACCTAGCCGCTCCATTATCTCAGCATATGACAGTCCCGCCACCCCGGGAATTAACCTTGTAAACCTACGCTGCACTCCCTCAATAGCAATAATGTCCTTCCTCAAATTAGGGGACTAAAACTGCACACAATACTCCAGGTGTGGTCTCACTAGGGCCCTATACAACTGCAGAAGGACCTCTTTGCTCCTATACTCAACTCCTTTTGCTATGAAGGCCAACATGCCATTCGCTTTCTTCACTGCCTGTTGTACCTGCAGGCTTACTTTCATTGACTGATGAACAAGGACCCCCAGATCCCGTTGTACTTCCCCTTTTCCCAACTTGAAATCATTGAGATAATAATCTGCCTTCCTGTTTTTTCTACCAACGTGAATAACCTCACATTTATCCACATTAAACTGCATCTGCCATGCATCTGCCCATTCATCCAACCTGTCCAAGTCACCCAGCATTCTCATAGTATCTTCCTCATAGTTCACACTGCCACCCAGCTTTGTGTCATCTGCAAATTTGCTTATGTTACTTGAATCCCTTCATCTAAATCATTGATGTATATTGTAATTAGCTGCGGTCCCAGCACCGAGCCTTGCGGTATCCCACTAGTCACTGCCTGCCATTCTGAAAGGGACCCGTTAATCCCTACTCTTTGTTTCCTGTCTGCCAACCAATTTTCTATCCATGTCAGCACTCTACCCCCAATACCATGTGCCCTAATTTTGCCCACTAATCTCCTATGTGGAACCTTATCAAATGTTTTCTGAAAGTCCAGGTACACTACATCCACTGGCTACCACTTGTCCATTTTCCTAGTTACATCCTCAAAAATTTCCAGAAGATTAGTCAAGCATGATTTCCCCTTCGTAAATCCATGCTGACTCGGACCGTTCCTGTTACTGCTATCCAAATGTTCGGCTATCTCATCTTTTATAATTGACTCCAGCATCTTCCCCACCACCGATGTCAGGCTAACTAGTCTATAATTCCTCGTTTTCTCTCTCCCATCTTTCTTAAAAAGTGGGATAACATTAGCTACCCTCCTATCCACAGGAACTGTATAGAACATTGGAAAATTATCACCAATGCGTCCACCATTTCTAGAACCACTTCCTTAAGGACCCTGGGATGCAGTCCATCAGGCCCTGGGGATTTATCAGCCTTCAGTCCCATCAGCCTACCCAACACCATTTCCTGCCTAATGTGGATTTCCTTCAGTTCCTCTGTCATCCCAGATCCTCTGGCCACTAGTACATCAGGAAGATTGTTTGTGTCCTCCTTAGTGAAGACGGATCCAAAGTACCTGTTCAACTCATCTGCCATTTCTTTGTTCCCATAATAAATTCACCCTTTTCAGTCTTCAAGGGTCCAAATTTGGTCTTATCTATTTTTTTCCTCTTCACATTCCTAAAGACGCTTTTACTTTCCCCCTTTATATTCTTGGCTAGCTTACCTTCGTACCTCATCTTTTCTCCCTGAATTGACTTTTGAGTTATCTTCTGTTGTTCTTTAATCTTTATCTTCTGTTGCTCTTCTACCAATCCTCTTGCTTCCCGCTCATCTTTGCTATGTTGTACTTCCCTTTTATTTTTATACTGTCCCTGATGTCCCTTGTCAGCCATGGTCGCCCCTTACTCCCCTTGGAATCTTTCTTCCTCTTTGGAATGAACTAATCCTGCACCTTCTGTAATATTCTCAGAAATACCTGCCATGGTTGCTCCATTGTCATCCCTGCTAGGGTATCTTTCCAGTCAACTTTGGCCTGCTCCTCCCTCATGGCTCCATAGTCCCCTTTATTCAACTGTAATAATGACACCTCCGATTTACCCTTCTCCCTCTCCAATTGTAGATTAAACCTGACCATGTAATGGTCACTACCTCCTAATGGCTCCTTATCCTCAAGTTCCTTTATCAAATCCAGAATTGCCTTCTCCCTGGTAGGCTCCAATACAAGCTGCTCTAAGAATCCATCACGGAGGCACTCCACAAACTCTCTTTCTTGGGGTCCAGTACCAACCTGATTTTCCCAGTCTACCTGCATGTTGAAATCTCCCATATATATATATATATAATATATAACAACCGTAGCATTACCTTTACTACATGCCAATTTTAACCTCCTGATTCAACTAGCACCCTATATCCAGGCTACATTTTGGGGGCCTGTAGATGTCCCATTAGGGTCTTTTTACCCTTATAATTCATTTGTTCTATCCATACTGACTCCACATCTCCTGTTTCAATGTCACCCCTTGCAAGGGACTGAATTTCATTCCTCACCAACAGAGCTACCCCACCCCTTCTGCCCACCTGTCTGTCTTTTCAATTTGAATTGAATTGAATTGAATTGATTTTATTAGGGACAGTGCATATTAATAAACATTTGCATGTAATATGCAAGATTGTAGCCAGTAGCTAATTTCCATCTTTAGTCCCACACAAGGTAAACACATCCCAAACAAGGTAAAAACAAAAGACAAAAACAAAAACAAAACAAACAATAAAGTAAAAAAGTAGCAATAAAAGAGTACCATAGGATAATTTTAAGGTAGATTATGATTGCAATTTTGATTTTGCAGTAACCATGTTTTTAGATGTTTGGTAAATGAGGTAAGGGTTGGCAGATCCCGTATGACGCATGGTATCGCGTTCCAGGTCTGCGACGCTCGATATGAAAATACTGACTGCCCAAAGACACTTTTCCTAAACGGGACTATACAATCACCCCTGGAGGCTGCTCTTGTCGACCTATTTGCGTTTTTCTTTATGTAGTCCTTTAACGGAGGTGGGGCTAGTCCACGGAAGATTTTGTAAACCAAAATCGAGTCCGAATATTTTATTACGTTTTCCCAGCTCAGCAGATCAAATTTCTTCAGGATGCTACAGTGATGGTACATTCTGGGCTTTTTGTCAAGAGTTTTTAGGGCTTGTTTATAAGCAATTTCAACAGGCTTTAGTGTGGACTTACATGCCAGTGACCAAGTTGTTATACAGTAGGTCATGTATGGCACAATCAGATATGTAGGTCATGTATGGCACAATAGGAGATATACCCTTGAATATTCAGTTCCCAGCCCTGGCCCTCTTGCAGCCATGCCTCTGTAATTCCCACAACATCATACTTGTCAATTTCTAACTGAGCCTCAAGCTCATCCACTTTATTTCTTATATGTGGCAAATCCATCAGTAAAAAGGTTGGTTGTAAGCTTATACTTTCTGCCCCGGCTTAACTCACTGTGAACACCAATATCAAAGCACGACAATAATTCTAAATCACAGTAGATTGTAATATAAAATTAAGGTAACACATTTGTAAGGATATAATTGAATATTAGGCATATAAGCAAATGGAAAAGCTGTGTATGAAATAGTGACATGTCTATTTTTCATACAAGGCTGCAGCATCATATCTTTACAATGTTGACACTGTGACAATATGGATGGCACCAATTTGAAAACAGTGATAGGAAAAACATATTTTTCACTTCTATTCCAAGGTGAAACCTCAGTGTATATTTATAACAACCGAGAGTCAAACAGTAATCTAATTACTTCAAATGTAGACTGGAATCGAAGTTATTTTTGAGCCCAAGGGACACAAAAATCCTGGCGTGGCTTAGCTGGGATACACTTGTATGAAACATCACCGACAGACATGCTGTCCAGAGGCAGACTAAGATTTATTGGGGCTTTGGGCTGGCAGAAACTGGGAGGCTTCCCAAACCCCATTGGTGTTGAGGATTTTGTGGAAGGACCACCGGTGAGTACACTTTACAACAGAATATGCTGCTTACAGCACTGACTCAATGGTCCAAATCATTTCTTCTAAGTGCAGACATTTTATGAAGTGATATTAAATAAATAGAAGAAGAATCTCCTTCTGGAATCTAATCTGGGCCTGCACTCCCTTGGAGTTTTGAAGCATGAGGGGAATGACCTCATTGAAACTTACCGAATAGTAAAAGGCTTGGATAGAGTGGATGTGGAGAGGGTGTTTCCACTGGTGGGAGAGTCTAGGACCAGATGTCATAGCCTCAGAATAAAGGACGTACCTTTAGAAAGGAGTTGAGGACGTATTTCTTTAGTCAGATGGGTGGTGAATCTGTAGAATTCATTGCCACAGAAGGTGGTGAAGGCCAATTCAATTAATATTTTAAAGGCGGAGATTGATAGATTATTGATTTGTAAGGGGGTCAGGGGTTATGGGGAGAAGACAGGAGAATGGGGTTGATATGGAAAGATAGATCAGCCATGATTGAATGGCAGAGTGGATTTGATGGGCTGAATGGCCTAATTCTGCTCCTATCACTTATGAACATTTTTGCACTTAACACCTTGAATCCACTGTCATTTCCCTAACTACATTCTTCACTAAGGAATGGTGGACAAGCAGTATGGTATTTGACACCATTGGCCTGGAGGGAAGAACTGCTTTTGTTTCTTCACAATCCCAGACAGAGGAAGATGTGGCCCCAACACTTAGCCTTAACCATCCTGGGAATAGGTCCCACCATTTGCCCCTTACTAGCTGACTCCATCTTAGGGATGTCATTAAACTGGAAAGAGTGCAGATAAGATTTACAAGGATGTTGCCAGTACCCAAGGCCTCAACTACAGGGCAAAATTGCTAGGAGTTTATTCCTTGAAGCGCGGGAAGCTGAGAGGTGATCTTACAGAGGGGTATAAAATAATGTGTGGAATAGATAGGGTAAATGCACACATGACAATAAACTAAACTCAACTCTTTTACCCAGTGCAGGTGGATCAAGAACCATTGGACATAGGTTTAAGATGAGAGGGGAAAGATACTACAGGGCAAAAAGAATTTCACTACACCGAAAGGTGTATGTGACCAAAATAAAAATTTGAACTTTGAACTTTGAACTTTAATAGGAACCTGAGGAGCAACATTTTCACTCAGAGGATAGTGGGTAAATGAAACAAGCTGCCAGAAGGTCATTTACTACAACAGCATTTAAATGACATTTGGATAGGTACATGGATAGGAAAAGGTTAGTGGGATTTGGGCTAAACGCAGGCAAATGGCAGTAGCTGAGATGGTGGTCAGCATAATTCGTCAAAGACCTGTTGGCAATACACCCCTGACCTGGGATTGGATACCCTGTCCCTTCACACACATATAGCCCATTGGCACTGCACTGCCCTCTCATCCACACTGAACAGCCGATATTGAGAGAGTTAGTGTGTCTGGTGGAGAGAAAGATATTGAGAGTGAGAACATGAGAAACATGATAAGTGATGGTACTCAGGCAACATATCTGGAGAACATGGATAGGTGACCTTTTGGGTTGGGACCCTTTTTCAGAATGGAAGAGGATTCAGTTGCAAAGGTATGTTCAGTGAACCAGTTCCCTGAGCTTGGATTAAAAAGCTTGGAAGGGATGATGGTGTTGAATGCCGAGCTGTAGTCGATGAACAACAGCCTGATGTATGTGTTTTTATTGTCCAAGTGGTCCCGTGCCGATTGTAGAGCCAATGAGATTTGTGTCCAGCATTATCTGATCTGATTGGATTGCATGCTAAACAAAGCATTCCAATATATCTTGGTACATGTGATAATAATAAACTTAAACCTAAATCTAAAAAAAAAAAGGGTCCTATGGTTAGAAAGGGCAAACATTGCTGTGAAATTTTTAATTAATATTTATTCAACAAGAAATATCCCATTTATATATGCAATGTGCTGGGAGTGTAGACCTGAAGACGGGGGCTTCATGCTTCATCACCACATCCTTGTTTAACATAGAAAATAGGTGCAGAAGTAGGCCATTCGGCCCTTGGAGCCAGCATCGCCATTCAATACAATCATGGTTGATCATCCAAAATCAGTGCCCCGTTCCTGCTTTTTCCCCATATCCTTTGATTCTGTTAGCCCTAAGAGCTATATCTAATTCTAAGTCTGAAGAAGGGTTTCGGCCCGAAACGTTGCCTATTTCCTTCGCTCCATAGATGCTGCTGCACCCGCTGAGTTTCTCCAGCATTTTTGTGTACCTTATATCTAATTCTAGTTGCAGACACCCTTTTGCACCTCAGAGGTAACTCATCGGCTTGGTGTAGCTCATTGCACAGCTAAGCTCTGAGCTGCAAGGAGGAAAAATAAGAAAGCAGTATAGCCCAGTAGCAGATCAGAATAGCACGAAGAATGGGTGGCACAGCTAATGGAGCCACGGACTCACACTGCCAGAGATATGAGTTCAAAAACAGCCTCAGGTGCTTCTGTGTGGAGTCTGCACATTCTGCCTGTGATGGTGTGGATTTTCCCTGGGTGCTTTGCTTACATCCCACAAATGGGGTTGTAGGTTAATTGTCCACTGTAAATTTTCTATGAATAATTGGTAGAATTTTGGTGGAAATGATAGAAAAGTGGGAATAATCAAAGTAGGATTAATGTCAGATTAGTGCAAATGGGTGCTTGATAGCCAGCAAGGATTTGGTGGGTCAATGGGGTTGTTTCCACAGGGTGTGTTACAATTACTTCTTTCAGGCTGCTTCTTGGATGATTAGCTTGAAGGAAAATATTTACCTTTTGGTGATGGCCTAAAATGTAACCTTTATTGCTACTGCTTAGACCCCTGAAGAATTTGCATCTATGGCGCATGCTATGCTCACTATTATTGCAATATCGAGTAGAGGACTGCTGAGGCATTAGGTCCCTCCTTGACCTGAAGGTCTAGAACTTATTTTCACTGGCCACCAGGGTATATGAATATCATCCAACATTGTAGCATTCAACACAGAAACTAGGACTAGGTAATTCAGCCCCTCGTCACTGTTCTGCCACTCCCTGCACTATTCCTTGATTCGCTTAAAATGCAAACGTTCATCCATCTTTATTGTTAGTACAGCCAGTCACTGTCCACAGCCTCAGATTCACTACCCTCGTGGGAAGAAATTTCTTCTCACTTCTGGCCTTAATGGCTGACCCTTTAATTTGAAACTTTGCCCCTGGTTCTTGTTTGGGGAAATATCATGCTTGCATCAACCCTGTTTCAGGCCCTTTGTAACTTTGTACATTTCAATGAGACTTCTCTTCATTCTTCTGAACTCAACAGGAGATAGGCCCAGACAAAATGTAGGCACGGTGGTGCAGCGGTAGAGTTGCTACCTTACAGCACCAGAGACCCAGGTTTGATCCTGACTATGCGTACTGTCTGTATGGAGTTTGTACATTCTCCCTGTGACCATGTGATTTTTCTCTGGGTGCTCCGGTTTCCTCCCACACTCCAAAAACTACAGGTTTGTACGCCAATTGCCTTCTGTAAGTTGTAAATTGTCCCAAGTGAGTAGGATAGTGCCAGTGTAAGGGGTATCGCTGGTCGGCATGGACTGGGAGGGCCGAAGGGCCTGTTTCCATACTGTATCTCAAAAGTAAAGTAGAAACAAGGAAGTGCAGATGCTGGTTAATACACAAAAGGACACACATTGCTGGAGTAACTCATCATGTTCTTCAGAGATGCTGCCTGACCTGCTGAGTTACTCCAACACTTTATGTCCTTTAGAGTATTGGCTCACTCCACTTAACTTTCCCTCATACAACAAATGTGACATCCTCGAGGTCAATCCAGTGTGCTCCCTTAATCACAAGTCTATCCTTCCTTAGGTTGGGGGACCAGACTGCACGTAATATTCCATGCTAGATCTATCTCAGATGTCCAAAGTGTTGGAGATTAAAATTAAATGTAAAATGCATGCCATGTTTATCAATTTCACCCTCATTCATATTTTTGATGTCTTTTGCTATGAATGCCTCCTACTCTTTACTTAAACTAAAGCTGCAGGCTCAATATTGGTTTATATTTACTTTCACCATAAATTAAATATCATAAATTACTTTCTGCTGGATCGAATTAGTTGAATTAGAGAGCATGGAGCAAATTGTAGGATTTGAAATTGTGGTTACAAAACCACTAATTATTTAACAGTGTATGTAACAAAATCTGTCTGTGTAACAGAATGCCGTTAAATGAAGCAATGTAATAAATTAAGTTTCTACAATGATATGTGCAGAGGAGTGTGTTTCATGGAGTAATTTTGGCATTTGGCTCAAGTGTAAATTGAGTGACGTCAAATCAGTTGCTTGATATTCGATGAGATATTGCAGCTGGTCTAACATCAGCCATCTTGCACCATTCCCTCAAGACTACCTCCCTGAAGTGGTAACAGTTTTCATGATCAACTGTGAATCTGATATATATGGAAACAGTCTTCTCCAAGGTAGCATTCTAATAAATATTTATGTGAGATTCTTGTATTCATGATATGGCATGGTAGTCCCTGATTCTGTCAACAATCTAAGTTGGACAACATCTCTGGAGAAAAGGAATAGATGACGTTTTGGGTCAAAATCCTTCTTCAGACTCTGAAGAAGGGTCTCAACCCGAAACATCACCTATTCCTTTTCTACAGAAATGCTGTCTGACCTGCTGCGTTACTCCAGCTTTTTGTGTCTATCTTCAGTTTAAATCAGCATCTGCAGTTCCTTCCAACACAATCTAGGTGACAGCTCTTGAGAATTTAGAACCAAGACGGTAAAGGTCAAAACGTAATGGCTCCGTGTTAATATGTAATGCATTTCTGTCATTTATCCAAAGATAGCTATTGGCCTACCTAACACTATCAGAATTCCCCATTTTATTCAGTTGGGATTTCCTCCAGCTTTGTGTGATGAATCTCAATCCCTAGTGCAAATTCTCGCTCTCTGAAATCTGTCAATTGGCCTGGTTTTATTATTGATTCCAATCACAGCTCCATCCTAGTTACTTCCCAGAGGCCATTAGGACTGTAAACTCCTATCTCACCAGGGACTAACTTTACTGTACCACTTTGCTTTTTTTTAAATTGCTGTTTTTTTCCCTTTTTCCTTCCGCCCACAATATTTAATATGAAAAAGAATATGTGATTCCGTTACATTCTGTTTGTAGTTTGTTTGGTTGTTTGTTTGTTTGTCTTTTTGCACAAAGTCCGCGAGCATTGCCACTTTTCATTTCACTGCACATCTCGTATGTGTATGTGACGAATAGACTTGACTTGATGAAACAAATGATGAGCCAAACTCAAAGTGGTGGAGGAACACAACGGATCAGACAGCATCTGCAGAGGGAATGCTGAGGCGGCTGAGGCGGCGTTCTGGATGCGGGGCTCGGCCGCGGGCCAGTGGAGGACAATGTCGGGAGCTCGCAGGTCACAGGCTGTTTTCCGGAGCACCCGTTGCAACAGCTGCGTCCGCTGGACTGGAGGGCGGCAGCTTCGACCACCCCCGGGCCGCGGAGCTTGAACCGCGGGACTGACTTACCATCGCCCGGTGGGGTATCGCCTCGGCGCAGAGGGAGAAGAGGAGGGAAGAGACAGTAACTCTAAGACTTTTGCCTCCATCACAGTGAGGAGGTGTTTGGTGAACTCACTGTGGTGGATGTTAATTTGTGTTTATTGTGTTTTGTTATTATTACATGTATGGCTGCAGGCAACAGCATTTCGTTCAGACCGAAAGGTCTGAATGACAAATAAAGGATTCAATTCAAAAAATGGACGGACAATGCTTCAGGATGGGACCTTTCTTCAGACTGCAAGCATATGATGAGTGCTGGTTCAACTGTCCCGAGGTAAATAGTGCAGCTCAGGTGTTGGGCACCTGTTCCTCAAGCATACCCCATCATTCAATATGTTCATAGCCCATCTGCTGTAGGCCTCAACCTCTCTTGTGTGTTCGGGTTTTGAATGATCAAGGTGAGAATTTTTAAATCAATCCAATAATCCAGCCTCTCCAACCCTCCGAAGTAGAAACCACTAGAACTTCACAACCCTCTGCAGGAAGAAATTGTTATGCATCTCAGTTTTTAATAATTTTCCCCTTTTAGTTCTTTAGGGTTACAGCATGGAAACAGACCCGATCATCGATTACACTTCACACCTGTTCTATGTTATCCCACTTTCTCATCTACTCCCTACAGACCAGAGGCAATTTACAGAGACCAATTAACTTACAAATCCGCACGTCTTTAGGCTGTGGGATGAAAGTGATGCAATGGGAGGAAAAACCCTTGTAATCACATGGAGAATGTGCAAAAGTACACACAGACAGCGCCTGAGGTCAGGATCGAACCCGGGTCTCTGGCGGTGTGAGGCAGCAACTCTAACAGCTGCGCCACTGTTTTCTTGTAACTATGTCCCTTTGTCCAAGTTGATTTTCCCACTTATGGAAGCATCTCTGTCGTGACCTCTTCGATTCATACATGTTTCAATTTGTGAGTGATATAGTGAACATGATATTATGACATTTGTGAGCAAGTTGCGATCAACTACATGGTGAGACAGGGGCAGCTACCTCAAACATTGGCTCCAGTGGGTGAGGTAACAACTGCTTCTCCTTTTCAGGAAAGCAATCAAACGTAGCAGCCAAACCATGGATAAATAATATGATCAATCTTTTGCGTGTGCCCCAGCATTAGAGGGGAAAGTTTTAATAGGAACCTCTGGGGCAACCTTTTCATTCAGTGGGTGGTGGGTGTAAGGTAAGAGCTGCCAGAGGAGGTAGTTCAGTCAGGTATAATAACAGCATTTAAAAGGCACTTGGACAGATACACAGATATGAAAGGTTTAGAAGAATGTGCACCAATCACATACAACTAGCTTGGAAGGCGCATGTTGATTGGCATGGACAAGTTGGACTAAAGGGTCTGTTTCTGTATGATTCCATCAAATCTTCTTTTCTTCAGACATAATTAAAAAGGACATTGAAGGATGTTAGCCTAACTTCTATTCTCACTCTTACACATCCTTTGAGCATGTTATTGTGGTACTTTCTGTATCTATCATTGTATCTAACTAGTTACCACATGAGTGAACTTTATGAGGACTGACAATGGATCATGAAAGTAGTTCACCAACCATACTAAAGTATCAGGAATAGACACACGCACACACACACACACACACACACACACACACACACACACACACACACACACACACACACACACACTCACACACACACACACACACACACACACACACACACACACACACACACACACACACACATAGAGTTCCTGATCAGATGTTTTCACACCAAGGTCTGAAAGTGAGATTTAACAATGTTTTGCACACAAATATGAGAAATATTTATTTAGCATGTCTTATTTTCCCCCCATTTTATTTGAAATTAGTCCTTCTGATTTGGAATGTAGTATAATTATTGAAACCCCAATTTCCACTCTTCCTGTGTGGTCTTAGACAATGAGAATTAACAGACCATTGAACATGTGTATGTGGTTAAGAACAAATCCTGCTGTTAGCTTACAACCACACAATACAAATGTTACAATACCGTCAGGAGTGTGAATGTAGATTTATTTTCTAACCCAGTGATGATGAGATCAAATCAACCATGTGCATTATCTAACCCACTTTGGTTAAATTAAGATAATTGACCTGAGATCAAAGCTTGTCTCTGTGCTGAGTATCCCATCTCATCGTTCTTTAATGCACTGGGCATGCAAATAACCATTTGTTTCAGTGAGCACAATCAAACTGTGAGTAATATTGTATTCATTATAAACCAAACCAGGTTATTCAACAAAGAACAGTTGGCTAACCTCATACCTGGTTACCATGGGTGTCTGCAAGTCCATTTGCAATGTTGTCACAGGATATGAGAAATGGTTAGAAATCTGATACATTTACAAGTGGCAAAGATGTAGAGGATATGTCATGGTTGGCAGCAGAATATTATTTTTCTTCCACGTGGAGGCAAAATGAGCAATCACTTTGTACGACTGGCCATTATTCACTTGCAATGTTACTGTTCCTCAGGTCTTGTGAAATCTGTCTGGAATTGGAATTTACAACTAACACTGAGAAGAAAATCTCCATTCATTGTATTTAATATTAAATAATTCCACCAAGTGACAATAAAGCTTGCAGCTGAAGCTTTAAGGAAGAACTAAATAAATATTCAAAACAAGAAAACATCAAATTAATTCTTGCAATGCATTTCAGTGCTTTTGTAATTAAACACATTCAGAGGCAATTTTGATCATTCTTTAACAGCTGTTTTTCAGATGGGGTAAATCTATTTGGATATGTGTAGGAAAGAACTGCAGATCCTGGTTTAAACTGAAGATAGACACAAAAAGCTGGAGTAACTCAGCGGGACTGGCAACATTTCTGGAGAGAAGGAATGGGTAACGTTTTGGGTCGAGACCCTTCTTCAGTAAATGTATTTGGATAGAGTTTGTGCTAGAATTTGACTTTTTGATGACAACATTGTAGTGAACATTTAGCAGAATAATTACAGGATGCTATTATAAGGTCTGACTGGTGTTTATGAGGGGGGGAAAAGTATGAGATTTGGAATTGGTATTAAATCCTTCAGTGTACTGAGGGCAGGAGTTGAGATGTCATGTTACAGCGGTACAAGCCTTCAGTAATTTACTGCATACAGCTCTGGTCGCCCTGCTGTAGGAAGGATGTCATTAAACTGCAAATAGTGCAAAAGTGATTTATGAATATGTTACCGGGTCAGGAGGGTTTGAGTTATAAGGAGAGGCTGAAATGTAGGAGGCTGAGGGGTGAGTAACTCTGTAATCAGGAGATACTGTAGATTAGGTGAATAGAGCTGGTCTTTTTCTTGGGGTAGTGGAATCTAAAACAAAATGGCACAGGTTTAAGGTGAAAGGGGAAAGATTTAAACGGTATCTTGAGGAGCTAACGTTTTCCATACAGAGAGTGTTGTGTACATCAGGGACGTGCGGTCAAGGGAGGCAGGGAAGGCAGAGCTGTTAAGAAAAGTAAAGAAAAATAATAATAAAATAAAATAAATATAAAGATTTTCCCACTGATCTGTGTTATAAATGTCATTTCTATATGAATCTAATCATTTTTTATAGTAAAAATCATAAAATTTTCGCAGCTCTGCTGCAAATACAGGGCGAGTTGAGAGGTGAGGCAGCGACGAGCTGAGCCTCCCTTCCGATTGCGCAACCCCTTAGAAACTGCATGGAGCGCGGGCAATAAGTGTGTGCCTGTTACCATCTCTATGTATGTCACCAATGTAATGTGTGTAAACCCCATCATTACATGTCCTTACCTTCCATAGTCCAGGTAACGAATTTCACATATAAAGATTTTAAATTTGTGCTTGCTGGTCTCACATAAAACTGCAATGAAAAAGCACCAGGGGAGGCAGCGATCACATCTGTCTCACAAGGGGGCGTGTCTTGAGCCCAGTGGAGGAAGAGCGAGTGTCAATTACGTAGGCTCAGCCCACATAATTGACGCTACCTCACTCTCCCTCCACGTTAGCTAGCTTCAGCAGCGGCGGCGCTGACCAAAGATCATGGAGCGGAACAAGATATGCCACTTGGGAAGGTAGACTTTGTCGGTACATTAGAAAATTATTCGATTTTTTAAAAATAGATCTATACTTATCACAATAATAAAGTCATAAATGTTTGAACTTCTGTACATTTTTGTTTAGTTCATGTAAGGCAGGAGTCTCCAAAATATGGCCCGCGGGGCACTTCAGGCCCACCACCTGAATTTACAAGCTCAGATTCGAGCCGGGGAGCGCGGCGGCCCGGGGCTGCTCTTAGTGTTGTTACCGGTTAGATCCCTCGAATTGTCAGAGACGAAACATCACTGGGCCGCCGTGAAGAAGGGTGCAATGGTGCGGTGGGGGGGTTCGGCGGCGGTCAGAATGGGATGGCTGCGGGTTATAATGTGCCATCGTTCCTCACTCCCTTCTCTCTCTCTCCCCATTCAAGTCAAGTCACGAGAGTTTATTGTCATGTGTCCCTGATAGGACAATGAAATTCTTGCTTTGCTTCAGCACAACAGAACATAGTAGGCATTGACTACAAAACAGATCAGTGTGTCCATATACCATAATATAAATATATACACACATGAATAAATAAAATGATGAAGTGCAAATAACAGATAATGGGCTATTAATGTTCAGAGTTTTGTCCGAGCCAAGTTTAATAGCTGTGGGGAAGTAGCTATTCCTGAACCTGGTCATTGCCGTCTTCAGGCTCCTGTACCTTCTACCTGAAGGTAGCGGGGAGATGAGTGTGTGGCCAGGATGGTGTGGGTCCTTGATGATACTGCCAGCCTTTATGAGGCAGCGACTGCGATAGATTCTCTCGATGGAAGGAAGGTCAGAGCCGATGATAGACTGGGCAGTGTTTACTACTCTTTGTAGTCTTTTCCTCTCCAGGGCGCACAAGTTGCCGAACCAAGCCACGATGCAACCGGTCAGCATGCTCTCTACTGTGCACCTGTAGAAGTTAGAGAGAGTCCTCCTTGACAAACCGACTCTCCGTAATCTTCTCAGGAAGTAGAGGCGCTGATGTGCTTTCTTAATAATTGCATCAGTGTTCTCAGACCAGGAAAGATTTTCAGAGATGTGTACGCCCAGGAATTTGAAGCTCTTGACCCTTTCAACCATCGACCCATTGATATAAACGGGACGGTGGGTCCCCATCCTACTCCTTCCAAAGTCTGCAATCAGTTGGTTTTGCTGGTGTTGAGGGCCAGGTTATTGTGCTGGCACCATATGGACAGTCGCTCGATCTCTCTTCTATACTCTGACTCATCCCCATCAGTGATATGTCCCACAACAGTGGTGTTGTCAGCGAACTTGATGATGGAGTTCGCTCTCTCTCTCAATTCTCTCTCTCTCTCTCTCTCTCCTCTCTCTCCCCATTCTCTCTCTCTCTCCTTTCTCTCTCCCCCTTCTATCTCTCTCCCTTCTCTCTCTCCCCCCATTCTCTCTTTCTCTCTCTCTCCTTCTCTCTCCCCATTCTCTCTCTCTCTCTCCTTTCTCCCTGTCTCCCTTCTCTCCCCCCTCCCTTCTCTCCCTCTCCCTCCCTTCTCTCTCTCCCTTCTCTCTCTCTCCCTCCCTTCTCTCTCTCTCCCTCCCTTCTCTCTCTCTCCCTCCCTTCTCTCTCTCTCCCTCCCTTCTCTCTCTCTCCCTCCCTTCTCTTCTCTATCCCTCCCTCCCAGCCACGGCACCACCCCTCTCTCTCCTCGGGGAGACGTGGTGATCAATACAGGGAGGGCCGGGCCACTGATACTCACCACACGTCACTGGTGTACATGGAATCAGCTGCCAGAGGTGGGAAAAATGATGTCATTTGAAAAGACACTTGGGCAGGTATATCAATCAATCAATCAATTTTTATTTATATAGCACATTTAAATCAACCAAAGTGCTGTACATAGAAGAATTTGGGTTGCCATACATCCATAGAAATAAAAAGAAAGACACAGCACACTATAGAATTTAACATGAAAAGTCCCCCCCACAGCGGAATCAACATTTTCTACTGTGAGGGAAGGCAGTAAAAGTTCAGTCTTTTTCCTCTGTGTTCACCTATTCGAGGCCTCTGTAGTCGCCGCAGCAGAGGCCCGGTGTTTCAGACCCTCTCGCCAGATGATGGAGCTCCGGCTTCGGAGAGAACAGTTCTAGCGGCTTGGAGTTCCGAAATCGACCGCTTCCTACCGGAGACCGCGGCTCCCGAAGTCCACAGGCCGAGCTGGGCGGAGATTCACACTGGCGACCTCGGCATAAGATCCCAGGCCTCCGCGATGTAAAGTCAGCGCCGCCAGCAGCTGGAAGGTCCGCAACCACAGCTCCGCAATGTTGGAATCGGCGATCTCAGCACTCTGGAGCTTACCACACGGTGATCCTCGGTAAGGCATCGCCTGCTCCCCGATGGTACTTCAGCGCTGCGCCGCCGCCGAAGCTGAAGTTCTGGCCAGTCCCCGGCAGGAAACGCTGCTCCAGTCCAGTTGGTAGGCCGCGAGGAGGGAGCGAAGATGCACCTCGGAGGAATGACGCATCTTCGACCAGGTAGGGACTGAAAAAAAGAGTTTCCCCCTTCCCCCCGACCCCCCACCCCCCACATAGAAGACTAGAAGACCACCAAAGCAAAATCTTTAACACACTAAAAATTTAAAAAAAAGGGTGAAAGGACAACTGAAAGCAGGCAGCCATACACAACGGCGCCCCCCTCCAACAGCAGCCCCAGATAGTGGTATAGGGATAGGAAAAGGCTTGGAAGGATATTGATCAGGGAAGTGGGACTAGCTCAATCAGGCAACTTAATCGGCATGGGCAATCTGCGCCAAATAACCTGTTTCTGTGCTGTATAGCTCTATGACTGATGGAATTTATTTCTCACCTCTCCTACAAATTTAGTCAGATTCAGATTAGCTTATTGCTATGTACACTAGTATGCAATGAAATTCCTTGTTTGCATGGAGCTCATATGTAGAGCCAGGATTTTGCCATGAATGCCACAAGTGCCTTTTCATGCCTTTTTTGATGATTTCACCAGGATAATGCCTTTTTCACGATCGATTGCCTAAATCAGCCCTTTTTTGCCGTTTTGTTAAAAGGACGTGCTATTTTCTCTAGTTGTACCGTGATTACAATGATGTTTTCTATGTTAACATGTTAATATTAATGTTTTTATTAATGTGTTAACATAGTATAACTTACAAGAAAATTTCCACCACTGGGGCGAAACCAGGGGTGCCACCGTCGGTCGTTCATTCGTTCGTGCCGCTGCCCGCTGGTTCTGTTTTCTCCAAGATCTATTTAAGAACTGCAGATGCTGAAAAAATTGAAGGTAGACAAAAAATGCTGGAGAAACTCAGCGGGTGAGGCAGGCAGAGAAGGAATAAGCGACATTTTGGGTCTAGACCTTTTTTCAGACTGATGTGGGTGGGGGGGCAGGAAAAAGAAAGGAAGTGGCGGAGACAGAGAGACAAAGAAAGAGAGCTGGGAAGGGGGAGGGGGAGGAGGGAGAAGACAAGGGCTATCTAAAATAGAGAAGTCAATGTTGATACCGCTGGGGTGTCGACTACTCAAGCGAAATACCCAAGCTTGTCTCCTCATTACATTTACTGCTGGCTCCAGTCACAAATCTGAGTTTTCGAGTGATCTGTGCAAGGCATTCATTGATGCTGGAATTCCACTGTGGAAATAGGAAAATAAATCTCTCAGAGGTTTTTTAGAGAAATACACAGAGGAGCCTATACCAAGCGAGTCATCATTACGGAAAAATTATGTTGATAGCAATTTCAACATTGTTGTGCAGAAAATTAGAGATGAAGTTGCATGCAACAAAAAATGGATCTCAATAGACAAGACAACCGATGCTGTGAGGAGATATGTTGCCAATGTGGTCATCGGTACACTGGAGGCAGGTCAACCATCAAAGAAGTATTTGTTGACATCGGAAGTCAAACAGCTCCACTATTGCTCAGTTGTTTATATCTTCACTTGCTGTACTTTGGCAAGAAGGTATAAATCATGAGAATGTTCTTGTTTGTTACTGTAGATGGTTTATGCATGCAACCTATAATGTAGCTACCTCATCACCACTAACCACGCCCCATCATATTAGTATAACTGTGGTATCCTCCCTTTGTTCCTCCCACTTGGTCCCGGTACGCCTGAAGGCTGGATGCAGTCAGTGCTGGGACGTGTGTGCCATGTGCTATAATAAACTCTTAGTAAAGGCTACAGTGTGTCAGCTATCACTCCTTTACAGTTACCGATGCAGCTCCATACATGAAAAAAGCTGCTCGTGCTCTTAAAATTTTATTCCCCAAAATGTTGTATTTGACATGCTTAGTTTAAGGACTTCATAGAATTGCCAAGTACATAGTAGCTTGTTTCCAAATGTCGATCGCCTAGTTTCCAATTTGAGGAAGAAAATCTTCCTCAAAGCACTGCAGTTGTTCAAGAAAATGACACCTGAGATTCCGCTAACTCATCAGCCTGTTTTGACTAGGGTGGGGTACATGGCTCTCTGCTGTCTATATTACTAAATCTCTGATCTTGACCGCTTTTGGCCCACTGTGCTGCGATTTCCGACAGAACGGCGCCACCTACGGCCGTCATTTTTGGCCACCTCGCTCAGAGCCCCTCTCCGCCTTATGGGTGCGGAGGATTTTTCCCATCGATGAAAAATCAGAGAGATATTAATATTTTTTTTTAATCCACCATTCCTTCTGCTGCCCCTGCTGGAGGGGGAGGGACTATAAAACCAGGAAGTGGTGTGCCTCACTTAGTCTCTGCAAGATGGATGAAGCCAAGGGTCACGTCTCTCTGAGCTCTGAATAACACTGAACAAATGTCTACACAACTGTGAGTACCCTTAATGTGGTTTGAAATTGAAAATATGGTTTGTTTGAAGTAAAAAGGCACTGCCTGCAAATAGTTGTTTGGGTGCTTTGGCTTGAAGTTGAAAGGCACTACTTACTGCAAATGGTGGCTTTGGAGCTTTGGTTTAAAGTTGAAAGGCACTACTTACTGCAAATGGTGGCTTGGGAGCTTTGGCTTGCAGTTGAAAGGCACTACTTACTGCAAATGGTGGCTTGGGTGTTTTGGCTTGAAGTTGAATGGCACTACTTACTGCAAATGGTGGCTTGGGAGCTTTGGCTTGAAGTTGAAAGTCACTACTTACTGCAAATGGTGGCGGGTGATTTGCTTGAAGTTGAAAGGCACTACTTACTGCAAATGGTGGCATGTAGTTAAGTTGAAAGGCACTACTTACTGCAAATGGTAGCTTGGGTGCTTTGGCTTGAAGTTGAAAGGCACTACTTACTGCAAATGGTGGCTTGGGTGCTTCGGCTTGAAATTGAAAGGCACTACTTACTGCAAATGGTGGCAGGTGATTTGGCTTGAAGTTGAAAGGAACTACTTACTGCAAATGGTGGCATGAAGTTAAAAGGCACTACTTGCAGCAAATGGTGGTTTGGGTGCTTTAGCTTGAAGTTGAAAGGCACTACTTACTGCAAATGGTAGCTTGGGTGCTTTGGCTTGAAGTTGAACGGCACTACTTACTGCAAATGGTGGATTGGGTGCTTTGGCTTGAGGTTGAAAGGCACTGCTTACTGCAAATGGTGGCTTGGGTGCTTTGCTTGAAGTTGAAAGGCACTACTTACTGCAAATGATGGATTGGGTGATTCGGCTTGAAGTTGAAAGGCACTTCTTACTGCAAATGGTGGCTTGGGTGCTTTGGCTTGAAGCTGTATTGCACTATTTACTGCAAATGGTGGCTTGGGAGCTTTGGCTTGAAGTTTAAAAAAATCACCATTCTATCTGCTGCACCTGCTGGAGGGAGGGGGAGGGACTATAAAACCAGGAGGTGGTGTCCCTCACTCAGTCTCTACAAGATGGATGAAGCCAAGGGTCACATCTCTATGAGCTCTGAATAACACTGAACACATGTCTACACAACTGTGAGTACCCTTAATGTGGTTTGAAAATGAAAATATGGTTTGTTTGAAGTAAAAAGGCACTGCCTGCAAATGGTTGTTTGGGTGCTTTGGCTTGAAGTTGAAAGGCACTATTTACTGTAAATGGTGGCTTGGGTGCTTTGGCTTGAAGTTGAAAGGCACTACTTACTGCAAATGGTGGCTTGGGTGCTTTGGCTTGAAGTTGAAAGTCACTACTTACTGCAAATGGTGGCTTGGGTGCTTTGGCTTGAAGTTAAAAGGCACTACTGCATATGCACTTACTTCCTGTTTGCACTGTATATTGATTTAAGATAAAATGCAACCACTTACAGCTGTGATTTTTGGCCATCTTACTCAGTCCCCCCTCCGCTGAGCAGGTGCAGAGAATTCTTCCCATCAATGAAAAATAAAAGTGTTATTAGTGTTTTAAAAATGTTGAGAATCTCTCTTCTGTCAATCACGCCCTGAAAGCCACACCTTTTCCGGTGGGAGGGGGAGGGGTTATAAAACCTGGAAGTGTGGGTGTGGCTCAGTCTCTGCATGATGGGGGAGGGAGAGGTCATGACTGTCTGAGCTGTGAATCAACTGAACACACTGAATGTCTACTGAACTGTGAGTTTGGTGTTTTGTGTGGTTTTATGGTGGTTTCACCCTGCATTAAATGGTATGAAGCTGCATTTGAATTTGGTGGCCTTCGACCCTG
The DNA here is from genome assembly GCF_010909765.2 of Amblyraja radiata. Lineage (NCBI taxonomy): Eukaryota > Metazoa > Chordata > Chondrichthyes > Rajiformes > Rajidae > Amblyraja > Amblyraja radiata. Next base: position 116,839,806 of record NC_045958.1, on the reverse strand, counting down.
CTTGAAGTGGAATGAAACTGCACTTGAATTTGGCGGCCTTGCATCCTGCTTGAAGTTGTGTGAAACTGCACTGAATTTGGTGGCCTTGCACCCTGCTGAAAGTGGTATGAAACTGCACTTGAATTTGGTGGCCATGGATCCAGCTTGAAGTGGTATGAAACTGCACTTGAATTCGGTGGCCTTGCACCCTGCTTGAAATGGTGGGAACATGGATTTGAATTTGGTGGCCTTGCACCCTGCTTGAAATGGAATTTCAAGGAATAGTCATGAGTCAACTGCCAGCCCACCAGCCGTGAGTTAGCTGCCAGCAGATCAGGCTTGAGGGACTGAGCTGCCACCCCAAGAACCCATACCAGCACTCAGAAAGCCCCCCCACTGGACACCAATATTGGAATTGGTGGAGAGGTGGAATATTGCGTCGGGGGACCAGCCCTCCCGTGTGAACATGGGACCCAACGGGTCCCACTCAGTCTAGTACTCTACTATGCTGCAAATTTTGAAAAGATAAAATAAATCGTCAACTGTTTTGAAGAAGAATGTGCTCCAGTCAGGATTGTCAGTGAAATCATGCAGAAAAAGTCCCTCCACCGCGATCTTCCAAGTTGCTTCCAATTTTGCAAACTTCCCACAAGCTATCAATTCCCTTGAGAAATGTGGCGAAACATTAGTGAATAACTTGCAGGTTTTTCAACAAAGTAACTAACGATATTCGTAAAATTCCTGCCAATGTGAATGAATGAAAACTTTATTGTCATTCAGATATACACCTAGACACAGTGCACCTTGAATGAAATTTCGTTGCATTTGACTCTCCAAATCAGGTAATAGTAAAAGTAAAAGTGCTAGGTGCGTCCATAAAAATGCCTCATGTGCATGGTTCTGAAAATAAATATATATAAAAAGTTTTTAAAAAGTGTCGATATTTAAAAAGTTCTAGCCTCGGTTTTGTTGATTGTTCAGTAATCTTATGGCCTGGGGGATGAAGCTGTTGCAGAACCTGGTTGTCCCGCTCTTCATGCTGCGGTACCTCTTCCCAGAGTTAAGCAGTATAAACAGTCCAAATTGTGGGTGTGTGGGGGCTCTGGTAATGCCCTTAGCTCTAATCAGACAGCGCTTGTACCCCATGTCCATGATGGAAGGAAGAGAAGTCCCAATGATTTTTTCCGCTGTCCTCACCACTCTCTGAAGGCACTTCCAATCCGCAAAGACATGCAAGGAAAATGTGAGAGAGTGATTTTACTTCGGAGTCACGTGAGTGACTACGTGAAGGGCCATCCGTCTGCGTGCGCGTCATTATGTCTGAACGCAACGTGCACAACGGACTGGCAGAGGCACTGCGTCCTCCCAGCCGTTGGGATTTTTTAAAAACAGGCGGCAGGTAAGGAAAGTTGAATTACTTATCTGCGTTCTTTTTCGAGCTTGAAGTTATTGTATTTCAGAGCCCATATGTCGAGGAGACGGTCCGTGGGGAAGTCGGCTGCCGAAGACCGCAGCATTCCCAGTAGCGGGCGACGGTCTTTATCCCCGACATTACCGCCGGCAGCAGAACCGGCAGCAGCAGACTTGGTGCGGGAGGAGAGCACCGTGGTGGTCCCGGCGGGACGTAAAGCCACTCGCAAGTCTGTCAGACCCGTTGACTCGGATGAGTCCGGGGAAGAGGGATACCCTCCCTCAACGGAGAGGGTCCGAGGATGACTCTCCCACATGGAGCAACTTGTGGAGAAGTTGCACCACAATGATCTGCTCCGAAGGAGGGAGCAGTATCAGCATGGGTCTCCACAGCAGACCGTGCCAGGAGCCTCATACATGGGGCAGCACAATGTCTTCCCCATTGGAGGGGGAAGTACATATGGAAGAAACTACTCTGAGTCAGAGTACGAAAGCACAAGGGGGGAACATTCCCAGGGACGAGCAGAAGAAGTACCTCTGCAATCATCCAGGTTTGCTATCACAACACCACTGGGTGCTCCCCTGGATGAAGATCTAGCTAGTAATATCAATTACCTAGCATCCCATCAACTTAAAGACCTGGCCATGGAAGAAACCATAAACAGGTACCCCCCACCAGCTAACTTTGCTTCCATGAAGGTCCAAGCAGTGAACCATGTCATCTGAAACCAAGAATTAAAATTCCAGAAGGTATTAAACCTACTGAGGTCTGGGATCACATCATTTGCAGGAGGAGTGGAAGGGGGACTCCTCACTGACAGAGAACAGGACACAATGGCACTATTGTGTAATGCCCACTTTGAGATTAATTGTATTCGGAAGAATGCAATTAAACCATCGATTAACTCGAAGTTCGCTGTCCTGTGTAAAGCCAGCAATGTCCAGCCCGCAAACTACCTGTTCAGGGAAGACCTGCCGAGACAGGTACGGGATCTGGACGACGAGGCAAAAACGATCCGCCTCATAACCAGAGGTCAGGTTACCCAAAAGGGTCCATCGCCAAGGATGCATCCTTACAGATCTCGGCGTTTAGAGGGCCAGGCACTGGAGGAAGACCCACACCGGAGTCAAATTCTTTTTTAGGGGCAGGCCCCAGCCGGCCCACAGCGAGGATGAGGAGAGCAACCACCAGTTCAACCTCCAAAACCTCGCGAACGAAAACCAGCGCCATACCGCCAGTAACGTCAGAGGTAAGTCAAACCAGTTCCTTAGGGAACACCCCAGACAGGCCTCACATACTGGTGAGAGGAAGGTTAAAATATTTTTTGAAAGAATGGTGTTGGGTCACAACGGATCCGTTTGTACTGCACAGTATAGAAGGGTTCAAAATTGAGTTCATTTTGAATTCATCACCACCAACAACACATTCAAATTTTCGCACATATGTTTTCTCTCAACAAGAAACTATGGATATACAGAAGGAGATTGAAACTTTATCTGACAAAAATGTCATTGAGAGGTCACATACAGAACCTCACCAATTCATATCCAATATATTCTCAAAAGAGAAAAAAGATGGAGGGGTCCGCATCATTCTGGATCTTACGGAACTCAATACATATGTGCAATATAAACATTTCAAATGGACAATTTTGGAACAGTAACTCAGTTGGTTTCCAAAAATGGTTACATGGCATGCATCGACCTCAAAGATGCATACTATTCGGTGTCTATTCACAAAGAGTACAGGAGATATTTGAAGTTTAACTGGATGGGTCAATTATGGCAATACAAGGCTCTGCCAAATGGTTTGACATCAGCTCCTAGACTATTTACTAAACTACTGAAACCAATTCTGGGTCTAGTAAGGGCTCAAAACCACATAGGCATGGCATATTTGGATGACATTTTCATTTTTGGAGTCACCAAAGAATTGGCAGAAGCATCAGTCAAAGCAACCAAAACTCTGTTTGAAAGACTTGGTTTCCTCATCCATCCAGTTAAATCAAAATTGACACCTACCAGGGTATTTGATTACCTAGGATTTACTATCAACACAATAAATATGTTGGTGACTTTGCCTAGGGGCAAACAACAAGATTTGAGTAAAGCCTGCAATGACCTGATAGTCAAATACAAGCCATCTATCAGGCAAACAGCGAGTGTAATTGGCAAATTAGTAGCTGCATTTCCAGCAGTACGTTACGGGCCTTTGCATTACCAGAATTTACAGCGAGCAAAGGAACGAGCACTCAGATCCCATGCAGGCCAATTTGGCAAACCTATGCGATTGCCAGCAGAGGCCATTGTTGAATTACAATGGTGGATGATGAACGTGAGACACAGCTCAAGGGAAATCTTGCTCGAAAGACCATCGGTGGTTCTTCAAACCGATGCAAGCGGCTTAGGATGGGGAGCTACTAACACAGTCAAGAGCTGTGGGGGCAGATGGAATGAGCAGGAGTCTGTGATTCTCCAACAACATGGAATCAATTACCTGGAATTGTTGGGGGCACAATATGGGCTCAAGGCTTTCTGTAGCAACATGTGCATGTTCAGATTCAGATTGATAACACTACAGCGGTGGCATATATCAATCACATGGGTGGTGTAAAATCTGTATCTTGCAACAGATTGTCAAACCTCATTTGGGTGTATTGAGAGGGATATTTGGGTTACGGCGGTCTATCTACCAGGTTGATATAACACGGTGGCAGATGCTAGATCACAAATGTTTAATGATAACACAGAATGGATGTTGAATCGGGCAGTATTTAACGAAATAACTACACAATTTGGCATACCAGATATTGATCTGTTTGCATCTAGATTAAACCATCAGTTACCCAGATATGTGTCCTGGGAGCCGGATCCAGGAGCAGAGGCAGTGGATGCTTTCTCCCTCAATTGGGGAGGAATGTTTACGTATGCTTTTCCGCCATTTTATCTAGTAAACCGATGCTTGACCAAAATCAAGCAAGACAAAGCCACAGGCATTTTGGTAGTGCCAGATTGGCCTACTCAAGCCTGGTTCCCAAAAAATTTGAGAATTATAGTCCAGCCATTAATGGCTGTACCCAAGAGCAGGGACCTCCTAGTGAACCCAGTTACAGGGCGCAATCATCCACTACATGACCGTATTAATTTGTTAGTCTGCAGATTCTGAGGAGGCCATTTCAAGGTATTGGACTGTCCGAACGAATACAACACAGTTCGGATAACGGATGTCATGGAGTTCCTATCAACTCTGTACTATGACTATAAACTAAGTTATAGTGCAATCGGTAGTGCCAGAAGCGCACTCTCCTCCTATCTGATGCTGGAGGCAGGGCACGGGTCAATAGGAATGCACCCCTTTATAACAAAATTTATGAAGGGAATTTACAATTTAATACCTCCAAAGCCAAGGTACACGGACACATGGGATGTGAGCGTGGTACTAACCCTACTTCGACAGTGGGGACCGCCAATGGCCTTATCATTATCAAAACTAACCCTGAAGGTGGTTATGCTGATGGCACTAGTAACAGCCCAAAGAGTCCAGACACTGCAAAAGCTACGATTGGACTACATGACCACCAATATGAACAATATAACATTCGTTATCAGGGACCTGATAAAACAGAGCAGGCCAGGATTGCCAGGGATGAAGATTCAGTTCTTGGCATATCCAGAGGACCAACGGTTGTGTGTGGTAACATACTTACACCACTATCTGAGAGTTACGGAGAACCTCAGAGGCTCAGAACAATCGGTCCTCATCAGCCATAAAAAACCACATCAGAAGGTGTCAACTCAAACCATCTCCAGATGGTTAAAGGAGGTAATGGCGGTAGCGGGAGTGAACATTCATATCTTTAAATCTCACTCCACCAGGGCTGCATCTACGTTGGCAGCAAGAGCAATGGACGTGCCCCTTGACGACATCCTAGCGGCTGCAGGATGGGCGAATGAACAAATGTTCCACCGGTTTTATAACAAACCCATAACCGGACCGGGGGTGTTTGCACGTACCATTTTAAGTTCTGTTTCCCAGTTTCCCCCCAGGTTGGGAGGGGTAACTATTTTTTTTAATTTTTCTTTCGTTTAAAGTATCAGTGTCTTTACTTAACTACGTTATGCCTGAATGCTTTAATGATTACACTCATCCATGGTCAATCCATTCAGTGTGTGACGCCTGGATTCGTAACCGGCGTGAAATCACAGAGCTTTGAAATCTTCACGTAGTCACTCACGTGACTCCGAAGTAAAATAGTAAGATTAAACGAGAACTTACCAATTTGAAGTTTGATCTTGATTTTATGAGGAGTTACAATGAGCGATTACGTGCCCACCGCTCCCACCCTCATACTATCAAGGTAATCTGGAAGTTCTAGTTTCTTCACAATCTTACTATTCTCAGGTCTTCTTTTTATCTGTGATTTTACACCGCTGCTTTGAAGATTGACGCGCACACAGACGGACGGCCCTCCTTCACGTAATCGCTCATCGTAACTCCTCATAAAATCAAGATCAAATTTCAAACTGGTAAGTTCTCGTTTAATCTTACTATTTTAGCTAACAAAGATCTTGAAGGAATACAAAACATAGCTAAAGTTCTCAAAGGTAGTTGTAATGCACAAGATATTGACATGAATATAGAGTCTGTAGCATGTTTTGGGTATGCACCTGTGACCTCAGCTGAGGTAGAAATAAGTTTTTCACAACTGAAGCATATTCTGTCTGACAGACGGCATAGTTTAACACCAGATAATTTGAAAAAAACGCTAGTAATTATGTGCAAGCAGGTAACTTTGGTCATTTAATGTAATATACCGCAATATTATAATTTTTGTAACCATATTCTGGTGATGGAAATACATGCCTTTTTATGCCTTTTTTGACAATAAACGCCTTTTTTTTGTAATTTTATTATGCCTTTTTGCCTGCCTATTTCAGAGTTTTTTAGTGCCTAAACGTCCTGGCTCTACTCATAAGAGTATTCTGTATACATGATCATAGATACAATAAGGCAGGAGAATGGGGTTATGAGGGAGAGATAGATCAGCCATGATTGAATGGCGGAGTAGACTTGATGGGCCGAATGGCCTAATTCTGTTCCTATCACTTATGATCTTATGAATCTAACGATGAATGCAAAATAGCGGAATGGTGCAAAGACTGCAGTGCAATCTGAAGTAATGCAAAACAAAGCACAAAAAAGTAATCCAAAATATCTCTGCTACATTTTGCTCACGAATAAAAGTTGTGGGCAAATTGTGCTTGACCCAGCCCATGCTCTGTACCCGATACTGCTAATTTTCCATTGCCTCATGGGTCAAGGCTTCATTAGCATGCCTATCCTGCAAAGTGATGCAGTCCACGTATGGGAACTTGCCTCACTGAGACGCCCTGGCCTGGAAACAATCTGATGGCCTTTTGTTCCCGATGTGTCCTCTTGTACATCAGTGGGAACAAGCGTAGACATGGCGCACATTTCACCGAACACTTGCGCTCAGCCCACCAAGGCCAACTTAATATCCTGGCTGCTAATCATTTTAACTCCCCTTCCCATTCCCACACTGACCTTTCTGTCCTGGGCCTCCTTCATTGTCAGAGTGAAGCTACACACAAACCAGAGGGACAGCATCTCATATTCCACTTACAACCCAACGGAATTAAAATTTAATTCTCCAATTTTAGGTAACTACCAAACACCTCGACACTCCCCTGCACCTGGACTTGCACCTATTTCTCCCCTCCCATCTACATTCCTTCCTCTAGCTTCATGTCGTAACTCTTCAATTCTTCTGTCTCATATCTTCTGGCTTTTCATGTCTGGCCTTTGTCCAACTGTCTGCCTTACAAAAAAAACCCTCATCAGTATTATAGACACAATGTGCTGGAGTATATCAATGGGACAGGCAGCATCTCTGGAGAGAAGGAATGGGTAACGTTTCGGGTCGAGATGCTTCTTCAGACCTGAAACGTCACCCATTCCTTCTTTCCAGAGATGCTGCCTGTCCCACTGAGTTCCTCCAGCACTTTGTGTCTATCTCCAATGCGTCTATCAGCATCTGCAGTTCCTTCCCACACAACTTATCTGTATTCACCTTTTACCGCCTCAGCTTTGTCCACTTCTTCTTTTCCACCTCCTCTTTTCCAGCTCTCTTTCCACCCCCTCCTCTTCCCCAATCAGTCTGAAATGTCACCTATCCACATTCTCCTGAGATCTGCCTGACTCACTGAGTTACTCCAGAACATTGGGCCTTTTGACAAGTTGTTTTGTCAAAAAAATGTGTTTTCAACTGTTACCAAATTCTTTGATGATCAGCATGGATAACCACGATCCTTAAATTCTGTTCTGAGCTTGGTGGCAGAGAGACAGGCTAGAAGGTTGACATTTATCTTCCAGCACATTTCTTATGTCTCTACAGAAGCAGAAGCTAGGACCATTTCCACCCACATACTGCTGTCAGGATGTGGAGAGAACTACTGGCAGACAAGGGGCATGATCTGTGCCGATGATATAGATAATTTTTAATATCAATTCCTATCTGCTTTTGAAATAAAGGGAAATTCTGGCATAATAGTAACACAGACAATCTTTCGTCATGAAATGTATCCCAGGGGGTGCTGTTGTGACCAGAGCAGTTGGGCTACCAGCCCAAGTGTCCTTTCCCTGCTGTATTTTTCAATACAGATGCTTTCTGACAATATTTGGCTTCTGCTGATGATTTAAATAGGGTAAGTAGAGAGGCTGTCATGGATTTAAAATTTTGTTCAAAATATTCAAGAGGGGGCAAGAAAATTGTTTTTTTACAAAGTGATTATGATCTGGAACTCACTACTGCTGAGGGTGGTGGAAATCTGTCAATTTGACCAAACATAATTTGCAGGACAATGCGCAAAATCTGGGGGAATGGGAAGGATAAAATGTCCTCCTTCTGTGCAGTAACCGTGATTCAGTTCTACGATGGTTTGTAATAAAAATATAATAGATGATTCAGATCCAAAGCCAGTAAACTGACCTTAAATGAATAGGTTGACTGCTATAACATACTTGCCTACAATTTTCAGCAATGCAAAAAATCCATCACATGCCTGGCTTTAACTTGCCCCACCTCTCTTCCAGTTTTCCTCCCCCCACCATCCGCCCACCTTTAGTCAGAAGAATGGTCCTGAACTGAACCGAAACATCGCCTATCCATAGTCACAGATAAAGTCATACAGCATGGAAACAGGCCTTTTGGCCCAAGTTGTCCATGCCGACAAAGATGCCCCATCTACATTAGTCCCACCTGCCAACATTTGCCTTGTATCCCACTAAACCGTTGCTAAGCATAAACATGTCCAAACATCTCTTTAATGTTGTTATAGTACGAGCCTTAACTACCTCCTCTGACGGGTCGTTCCAAACACCCACTATCCCCTCAGGTTCCCATTAAATCTATCCCCTCTCACCTTAAAGCTAGTACATGTTCTCCAGAGATGCTTCCTGACCAGCTGAGTTACTCCAGGACTGTGTCTATTTTTTATAAAGCTAATTTTGTCTCCGTCCCTCCTCATAAGTCATAGGAGCAAAACTAAGCCATTTGGCCCATCGAGTCTCCTCCGCCACTCACATGGCTGATCTATCCTTCTTTCTCAACTACACTCTCCTGCCTTCTCCACATAACCTTTGCCACCCTTACTAATCAAAAATCTATCAATCTTCTCTTTTAATGGCTTGGCCTCCCAAGTCGTTTGTGGCAATGAATTCCACAGAATCACCACCCTCTGGCTAGATATTTCCTCCCCATCTCCTTGCTACAAGTACATTCTTTATTCTGAGATTATGCCCTTTGGTCCTAAACTCTCCCACTATTGGAAACATCCTCTCCATCCAGGCCCTTCACTATTCGGTAAGTTTCAATGAGACAATAGACAATAGGTGCAGGCATGGGCGGAAATCCTGGGGGAAGGGGGTGCGGCTTAAAACCAAACTGCTACATCGAGGCGATCGAGGCTCCCGATGTTGAAGTCCCCGCCGGCCGATGAAATGCCCCGTGAAGGGGCCTATTGAAGCCCCACAATTCTGGGCGGACTAAGCTGCTGTTGCTGGAGTTCGGAGTCGGTCACCAACCAGGTCAGCTTCCGATGTTATCGTCCACAGGGCCTATGGCTGAAGACTCGCGTGTGTGCGCATGCGCGCGCGGCCGACAAGGAATCGTGTCCCCCCCCCCCCCCCATGTTTTGATAGCGATTTCCGTGCCTGGGTGCAGGAGTAGGCCATTCGGCCCTTCGAGCCAGCACCGCCATACATTGTGATCATGGCTGATCATCCACATTCAGTACCCCATTCCTGCCTTCTCACCATATCCCCCTGACTCTGCTATCTTTAAGAGCTCTATCTAACTCTCTTGAAAGCATCCAGAGAATTGGCCTCTACTGCCTTCTATATGTATATATTGCACTATTTTTGTTTGCTTGTATGTGTGCATTTATTTATATATATTGAAAGGTATAGGGAGGTTGCACGGCAGTCGGGTCACAACCCGTGACCCGTACTGTTGCTACGCTACGCCAACTGGAGTACACACGATGAACTGCAGGTAAGCGGTCACCATTGTTTCGAGCGTAGCGGGCCCGTTAAAACCCGCCGAAATGGTCAATTTTTGTGCTGTAAATAATTATGGAAATCGGTATAAGCGTGAGACTTTTATCCTACTTCAGAGTTCCAAAAGTGAGGAGAAATGACGGTAGATAGAAGCGAGAGCTGAAGGGACAACAACAGCCAAACTGCTTGGTGAACATTGGCCGTGCAGATATCGAGATTGAAAATATTGGGAATTATCGCGTTTGCTCACTGCATTTCATCAACAGCAAGGCATTATTTGTGTTTTTTCTTGATTCCTTTGGCATCTAAAAAGTTTCAGAAGTGATAAATCTGGCTGTAAAATTTTTAAATCGCCCATGATTCTCAAGTGGGGTTTTACATACAAAAAGAAAACGCCTCTGAAGCAAAATTTATCATTTAAAAAAAAATCACAAACCATATGTCGGTTTTGAATTACATTTTACTGAGATGCGAGCCAAGGAATGGCATAACTGTTAGCTGTTATTTGGACATAATCAACCTCAGCAAATTGACAATATCCTATTGAAAGGGAGTGGGTGTTTAAGCTGTCAGGACATTTTATCTGAAGAAGGGTTTCGGCCCGAAACTTTGCCTATTTCCTTCGCTCCATAGATGCTGCTGAACCCGCTGAGTTTCTCCAGCATTTTTGTGTACCTAGGACATTTTATTATTTGCCAAAATATATATCTCAAGCATAATGCTAGAAAACTTACTTTTCCACACACCACTCGTAAGTCTGGAGATTTTTTTTTAATGATAAATTTAGCTTCAGATGCGTTTTCTTTTTGCATGTTAAATTATCTCTCTCTCTCTCTCTCTCCTATCTATCTCTCTATCTCTATCTATCTATCCATCCCTCTATCCATCCCTCTCTATCCATCCCTCTCTCTATCTCTCTCTCTCCTATCTATCTATCTCTATCCATCCCTCTATCCATCCCTCTATCCATCCCTCTATCCATCCCTCTATCCATCCCTCTCTATCCATCCCTCTCTATCCATCCCTCTATCCATCCCTCTCTATCCATCCCTCTCTCTATCCATCCCTCTCTCTATCCATCCCTCTCTCTATCTATCCCTCTCTCTATCTCTCTCTCTATCTCTCTCTCTACATCTCTCTCTACATCTCTCTCTACCTCTCTCTCTACCTCTCTATCTATCTCTCTCTCTATATATATATATATATATATATATCCCTCTCTCTCTCTATCTATCTCTCTATCCATCCCTCTCTCTCTATCTCTCCATCCCTCTCTATCCATCCCTCTCTATCCATCCCTCTCTCCATCCCTCTCTCTATCTCTCTCTCCTCTATCTCTCTCTCTATCCACCCCTCTCTGTATCTATCCCTCTCTCTATCTATCTCTCTATCTCTCTCTCTCTCTATATATATATATCTCTCTCTATCTATCTCTCTATATATATATATATATCCCTCTCTCTCTATCTATCTATCTCTCTATCTATCCCTCTCTATCTCTCTCTATCTGTATCTCTCTCTCTACCTCTATCTCTCTATCTATCTCTATCTATCTCTCTATCTATATATCTATCTCTCTCTCTCTCTATATATATATATATCTCTATCTATCTATCTCTCTATCCCTCCCTCTCTCTCTATATATATATATATATATATATATATATATATATATATATATATATATATATATATATATATATCCCTCTCACTATCCCTCTCTCTCACTATCCCTCTCTCCCTTCACCAGATGCACCAGCTCCATCTACACGTGCAACGTCCCATCTCCAGGCCGCCTGGGGCCTCCTCTCTCCTTCCGCTCCCCGCCAGCAGCGTCACGTGGTCACATCCGTCCCCTCCTTCTCTCTCTGCAGCCGCCATCTTGCTGTGCTGTGCTGTGCTCCTCGTGTGGCGCCTCCCGTCAGCCGCGGCTCTGTGCGGAGCCTCCCGCCCCTCGGTACCGCCACCGCCACCGCCGTCGCCCCGGCAATTGGACGAAGCGCAAGGTAAATGTCGAGGGGGCTGGGTGCCTGAAGGTTTGCCGGGGTTGGGGGTTGTTGGCGAGGGAACGTGCTTGTCCTTCTGCCATTGAGACGGGCCCAGGCGCTGCGGTGCCGCGGCTCAGCTACACGACCATCTCCTCCACAGGCGCTTAGTTATTGCTGCTGCTCGACGTGACCAGAGTTACAGCGCAATCCCGATCTATCTATCTATCTTTTACATATCTTTAATCAATTTGTTCTATGTACCTTTATATTAATTTTACGAGCGGCTGAAGGAGGGCCTCGATCCGAAGCGCACCCTCTCCAGAAGATGCTGCGTGACCCACTGAGTTACTTACTCCAGCTTCTCGTGTCTATCTTCGGTGTAAACCAGCATCTGCAGGTCCTCCCTACACCCCGGGTCCAACAGGGTGGGGAAGGGTCTTCACCAATGGGTCGTGTTTGATGTAACTACTTTATATTAATAGTGTGACCACTTTCATCGAAGATCGGCACCTATTGTCTATATTAGTATTTCGGGCTAGTCCCATATCCTTCTCAACCTTTCCTATCCATATATATGAAATAAGATAGCCATATCTTGAAAGTTGCAATTGTATCTGTTTTTATAGCTTCCTCTGGCAGTTCATTCCAGATACAGACTACACTTTAACTGAAAAACTAGTCCTATTAGGTCTAATCTAATCTATATTTCGCTGTTAGACAAAAATGCTGGAGAAACTCAGCGGGTGAGGCAACATCTATGGAGCGAAGGAAATGGGCAACGTTTCGGGCCGAAACCCTTCTTCAGACTGGCTATATTTCGCTGTACTTGTGCAGTTTTGACTGCAGTCGATTTCCCAGTTCCCTTTGTGTTAGCTTCTCATTAATAATGGGAATTTGTCATAATAAAAGTATGTGCCAAGAACAGAGTTCAGTGTCGATAATGTTTTGTGCCTTCTTGTAAAGGAACAGTAAGGGACCAAAAACGTTCAGTTGTAGATTGATCCCCAAATGGGAGTAAGTTATAGTTTAAATCAGGAAGTTAAAAGTGCATGTATCTGGCAATGGGAAACTTAAATCTACATATAGGTTGAGCAAATTAGTGATAGTGTATGAAAGTGTATAATAAGAATGTATAAGAAAAGACTGGGTTTTCTAGATCAATGAGTTTAAAACAGAGGATGAGACTTTTTTCATTTGGAGTGTAGGAGACGGGTGATCTTAAGATGTCCAAGTGTACACTTGATGGCAAAGGAATAAGCAGAGTGGGGAAATATTTAAGAGGACCTAATAGGACTAGTTTTTCAGTTAAAGTGTAGTCTGTATCTGGAATGAACTGCCAGAGGAAGCTATAAAAACAGATACAATTGCAACTTTCAAGATATGGCTATCTTATTTCATATATATAGATTGGAAAGGTTTAGAAGGATATGGGACTAGCCTGAAATACTAATTTAGACAATAGGTGCCGGAGTAGGCCAATCAGCCCTTCGAACCAGCACCACCATTCAGTGTGATCATGGCTGATCATCCACAATCAGTACCCCGTTCCTGCCTTCTCCCCATATCCCCTGACTCTGCTTTCTTTAAGAGCCCTATCAAGCTCACTCTTGAAAGTATCCAGAGAACCAGCACAGAGAATTCCACTGACTCGCAAATCTGTGTGGAAAAAGTGTTTCCTCATCTCTGTTATAAATGCCTTATCCCTTATTCTTAAACGGTGGCCCCTGGTTCTGGACTCCCCCAACATCGGGAACATGTTTTCTGCCTCTAGGTCAATTTGGTCAGCATACACAAGGTAGGCCTGTTTCCATGCTGTATATCTCAGTGACTCTGACAAACCAATGAGGGAATGATTATTTTAACATAAGATTGAACCCTCAAGCCTGTTCTGTTGTTCAGTAAGATCACAGGTGTTCTACCTTGACATTCTTCGCAGCTTTTTGCAGTAAATTTAAATGCACCTGCATATTACCATTCAGTGACAGGGACTCATTTTGCCCATCAAGACTTTCCAATCTCTCTTCACACTTAAAAAATAAAAAAAAATAAAAAAAAGCACCCAGTGCGTTTTTTAACTGCACATTTTTCACTTGAAATGTTACATCAGGCCTTGTTACCTAATGCTGATATAGATTATGAAATGCTGGGATGCACAATCTGATCCGTGCAGAATCCATTGTCCACAGCTTACATTTTTAGATCGCCTGCTTACTTGTACTGTATCTGTTAAGCAACTTGAATCAGATTAATATGTTATTCCCAATTTCCATGTTCTCCAAGCTTGTTCAGCGACCCATGTGAGACCTTATGGAAAGCTACCCAAAAATCTAATATTGTGTGATGACACAGTTAATTAATAATTCTGTAGTAATGTGGTCTTTAGGGAGTGAACAAGATATAGAATATTGTAGTGGAAGTAAAATCAGAAGCCAAGGCCATGGTTTTAAATCTGAAGAAAGCAAATCTACAAACCAGTGATTTAGCTATGGTAGATTTGCAAATTACATTATAAAATGCGAGTAAATAAGTATTGACTGAAATTGAATAATTAATAATGTTTAGTAACACCCAATCAAGACAGAAATGCTTCATGGTGTTCCAGCTGTGGCTAGTAAGAGATTAAAGATGATGTTAGATTAAATGAAGAGATGTATGATGTTGCTAAAAAAGTGGATGGGACCTAATTAATTTAATTAAGAAATGGATAAACTTGGCCTTGAGAAGGATATCAAGGGTTAGCCTGATAGTCAAAATATCAAATTAAATTTAAATTGTGTGAATGTTTTGGAGATGCAACAAAGCCAGGAATGGGAGGGCATGGAGAAAAGTGGGGACAGAGGCATTTGTGGATCCTTAAACATAGATAGCAGGACAAGTAGATATAATTCAAAAGGCATGTGGAATGCTTTCCTTCATCAGATGAGGCATTGAGTAGAAGAGAAGGGAGATATGTTCTAGTTATCTACAAGCCTGTTTGCATATGGCAGGTACATTGTCTATCACTACATTGCAAGATAGTTGAAATTTCACTAGCGAAGGTGCAAAAGAGACTTACAAGAAGCTTCCAACCAGGTAACATTGTAGTTATGTGGAAAGAAGGGATAGAACAGGATTATTTTTGTTAAATCTGTGGACAATAACGGGACACTTAATTAAGGTGTACAAAAATTAAAGGGGGCTGATAAATCTCACCTAGCACAAGGGATATAAATTTGAAATAATTAGTGGAAGGAATGTAGCAGCGATAATAAAAACTTGTTTCAACCAGAGAGTGCTAGGGCTATGGAACTTACAGCCTCTTTCTCTCTTTTAGGTATCAACAATTGCAACAATATAGATGTGCCTGGACGTGTCCCTGCAGAGTTACATAACAAGCCCTGGAAAGTGGGGTTAAGTTAGTTGCTCTTTCTTGTTCAAAGTGGACAGGATGGGCTGAATGATCATCTAAATCAAATTTTCCATGTTTGCATGATTTGGCTATCAATTTGACCATATTTTGACAGCTTGAATGTTGGGTGAACATAAAGGTAAACCTTTGGGGAGTATGATTATTTTTGTTTGAGTCTCATAAATTATGTACTTGTTGTTTCAGATGAAAGAAACAATAATGAATCAAGAAAAACTAGCCAAACTGCAAGCCCAAGTACGAATCGGTGGAAAGGTAAGATATTTCACGTTTTCTATTTCAGCTTTAAATATGTTGCGTTGGTTGAATGATATGGTCTCTGAATCAAGTCGGCTACAAGATTATTTCTTCTAAAATGATGGAATCAAAATTTTGGGAAACATTCTTTAATGAAGAAAGTTTGGGGTGTTTTCAATAATGGTAAAATGGCTGACCCATGTCAAATGGGTGCTGTCAGGTAAACATTGATGACAAACAAGAATTAGAGATAAGTAAATAATTAACCACAAATCTTTGGAAAAAGTGGTTTCCAGTGTCTACACACAGTATTTTTATGTCCGAGTCAAGTTTGAGCCCTGTTTGCCAAACAAGGACCTGTTGCCCTTGTCTAAATAATGGTAAAGAATGGTGATATATTAGGACATAAGCATATTGTAGATGCTGTTGGACAAGTGGCAGAATTACAGAAAATTATTGATTGTTAAAGTGTAGGAAAGATTCTGGATAGTAATGGGGGTGAGGGGTCGCTCCCTCCAACAAGCAATCAAATCATTATCAAATTCTGCAGAAAAAAGCAGCAATTGGATTTGGATCAAAAGGAGAGACAACAATTGGGCTGCAAGATGAAGACGGGAGGGTATGGAATTGAGGGGGTGTAACTGGGACGCCAGGTATCACCGTTGAGCCCTCTGGAGACGTGGGCTTATCAATGAAACGTCAAAGAAGGAGGGTGCTATCTGATGATCCCAATGACGTACCTACCCTACCTTTCACCACTCCAATCCCACTGCAAATAGCAAGAATGCCGACTTATTACAGGGATTGAAACATCAAGTCCTATTAGCTCTACTTATTGGTAATGCTGGCATTTTGGATAGTGCCTTATTCTTTGGAATTTAAAAATATATGCTTGGTGTAATTTCTATATGAAAACTGAATATAATTTGGTAAATATTGCATGGTTTCGGTATGGGTGTTTATCACTCCAGTATCTTTAAGCTTTGAGATATCTGGCAAAATAGATGCCCTAGAGAAAATAGAAGTTTTCTGTTCAGTCTTCTGAAGTTTGAGGGTTGGATCGTTCCACTTCTTACATCAATTTCATTAACGTTCTAAACAGCCATGCAAACTAAATGTAAAAACTTTTTTAATACGTAGAATAATTATTTGGAAATATCTACCATTGCCCAGTTGAAACTCCTGGCGCTAATTTAGTAATTGCTCTTTGTGCTCCACCAAGAGTCAGATGTGGATTTTACTTATTCTTCAATCTTTCAGTAATCCAGGAAGTGGAACATTTCATGACATATTTACACTTGTTAGTAAAATATGAGATAAGTAGGCACCCTGTGTGTAAAGTGAAAGTGGATGTATTGCTCTTATCCAGTAGTTAGTTGCAACGACACCCACTTTTCCAAATGTCCCGATGCAGCACTGCAAACTATGTTTTGACCTCGCATATGATCTATGAGCCCATTCAATTAATAGTTGTATGGCAGTGAGGAGTGCCAAGATATATATTTTATAATTATTTATTCGCTTTAATAATTTTATTGTATTAGATCTTAAGTGTCTTGTGACATTTGGAAATATTTTTTTAATGCGACACATTTGAGAGATGATAACACTGGGGGCATGGCGTTGCTGTATATCATGTCATCCATTGTTTTAAGGGTTTGGTCATGTACCACACAGGGCCATATCATTGCTCCAGGAGTGCATGGTGAGTAAGATTGGTCATATAGATTTAAAACTGATTGTGAAAGTTTTGTGAAAAGGACACACTGGTGAGACTTCCACTGGGCACATGTTTCCACAAGAAATAAGATTTAACTTTATTTCATAATTTCACTGAGTTTGTCCAAGCTGAGAATCTGGAGCTTGTTATAACTTTTAGTGATGGTGAGATTGTGGAAGCAAAGAAACAACAAGAACAAAATATTCAGTTTGAAACTTTACGAATTGCCAAGTATCAATTTGGTCACTGGCCATTAACTTTGATAAGTTTGCCACCTGCACTCTGAAATTTAGAAAATTGTATAGTTGATACTCTACTAAATTTGAGGTTAATTTTCAGTACATGGTTGATAGTGTTTTAGTCGTTTAACAACTTCAAGTATTAATTTTGATGTGACTTTTCTGGTTTTGCAACCAGGGTACAGCTCGCAGGAAGAAGAAGGTGGTACACAGAACAGCAACAGCAGATGACAAAAAGCTCCAGTTCTCTTTAAAGAAGCTTGGTGT